>NC_133120.1:12425014-12732207 GCF_033568475.1 Henckelia pumila
AACCAACGTGAAGACATCGGGGTTCAACCCATTGATGAACTGATCTGCCTTAGCTTCTTCATCTCCGGCAATTAGCGGTGCAAAACGCAACAGACTATCGAACTTAGCCACGTACTCTTCAATGTTCAGATTCCCTTGCCTCAGATTTGCAAACTCTGCTCCCTTATCCTTACGATACGAGATAGGGAAAAACCGCTTATAAAACTCAGATTTAAAAAGAGTCCAAGTAACCTCTGTACCTCTACTCTCAAATGCTTTCTTTGTCATGATCCACCAGCTCTTAGCACCACCACGCAGCTGATGAATTACTAACCTGATTTGGCGGTCTTCTGTGTAGTCAATGGAATCAAACAACTGATCCATATCATCCAACCAACTCTCACAGTCAACTGGATTTTCTGAACTCATCAACAATGGCGGATTGAACGACTGAAACCTCTTCAGCAAGGTTTCCATAGGAGTCGCTGAAGCATCCAACTGATCAACCTCAGTGCTAGCTTGCTCAGTCGCAGGGATAACTGGTGGTGTGTTTCTGTTTATCACTCGACGAGGACCCATCTGATAATCAAAGGTTAGCACACGAGATATCTCAATCGCTACCATCAGTGCCCTTACAACCGCTTGGAATACCGAATACCAGTCGAGAACAGAAACCGTTATATCTCAAGTAGATCATGTTTTATTAATTTAAATCACACAACCATGTAATTCAAATAATGTCAAACAATAAAGCATGCTCGCATGGAATTAAGTACACAATTAA
The DNA here is from genome assembly GCF_033568475.1 of Henckelia pumila. Classification (NCBI taxonomy): domain Eukaryota; kingdom Viridiplantae; phylum Streptophyta; class Magnoliopsida; order Lamiales; family Gesneriaceae; genus Henckelia; species Henckelia pumila. The sequence goes on from NC_133120.1 coordinate 12,425,778, forward strand.
ATAATTCAAACACATGCGAGGAGTCATTGCACACAGACTCGATCTACCCCGCTCACTCTAGTTCGACAAAGAATCTTAACGCTCTGATACCACTTAATGTGAGACCTTGATTCTAAACCACTAATCTCGGATTAAACAACAATTAAGCGAACAAGAATCCAAGAGTAAAACAATTCAAAGTTTTTTTTTTAAAACGCCGCGCGCCCGCGCGAGGAACCAAGCTCGCGCGTGCGCGGGCTTCAACAACCGAGACCAACCAAAGGCTCGCGCCCGCGCGAGGTAGCAAGCTCGCGCGCGCGCGGGCAAACAATTCAGAGGCCCAACGGAGGCCTCGCGCGCGCGCAAGGAACGCCTCGCCCGCGCGCCGAAGGCCTGGGCAGAAAATGCTCAGGCTGCAGAAAATAAAGAAAGGATTCCGCGCTTGGTCCGACATGCCTTCAAATACATATGCAATAACAGGGTGTAGGGAAACATGCCATAACAAGTCATGCTTTCAGAAGGCCTAAAAACAACCAGAAGTCTAAATCGATACAACAACAACAGACTTCGATTTTAGATTACAATCCGAATACAAACTAATTCGAATAACAAAACATATCAATTTCGAGTTCTAACATACTTCAATCTTAAACTAGATAAACATGCTAATTCGACTTCTAGACCGAGTCTCACTTCTACTACTTTCCCTCGAAGCTAACCATGCCTCTTCTGAATTGTTCCTGCCCCACCTGATGCCAAGTACACATACAAAACAAAGCAACAGCCGGATAACCGGTGAGAACGACATTCCCAGTAAAAGCAACATAACAAGTAATACAAGTAACAAACATGCTTTCAATACAATAACGAAATCAATAACATCGTAATGAAATGCATGTCTTTAAACAGGGATATCAAATCTGATAACGAGGGATTGCTGCTGTGCCTTTGGGATCCCGAGGATAAGATCACGTAAACAACTCACCGACTCTCCCAATCGAGGTGGTGCCACGTATCTCACTCCTCTAGACTTTGAGCAACTATAATGAGTATGCTAGCACCAGACGAAACGACTACAACCTGGGCCACTCAATCATAGTTCCCAAACGTCTAAACAAAAAGGGCGGTTCTGCCCGCTGAAACAAGATTGGCTCAAGATGAATGCATAACAGAAACATAAAACATAATCCTTTCAACAAAAACCAATACAATCAAACAATACACAAGTTCCTCATGCTAGAACAAGTGTAGATGCAAGTATGAGATTTCAAAAGGGAAAACTCGAGAACCACAGTCCCGAGTATGCTATCCCGCTACGATGACTGCTTTTACCTTTCAATTCAGTAGCTCCAACTCTGGATAAGCTACAAAAGAGATTGTATAAACAACTACACGATCTAACAACAACAAGGCAACGGTTCAAGGAAAACTCTTTATACCGTTCTTCGTCCAATTCTCTGAAACGATCAAACAGCTGCTAGTTCTGGGCTTGACAACTCCAAACGAATCTGTTTAGATACAAAAGATGATTGATCAATAACCACGATCAACTTACAAGCCAAGTTCAAACTCAAAAACGGTTCAAAATCTCCAAAAACTCAAACCGACGGCATAACGGCTATAATTGAACAAACCGACAACGCAGACAGCAGTTCAATACTGATAACAACTCAATTCAATGCTAATACAACAACAACAAGACAAACCCAACAAATCTCAAAACCAAGATTTTCGAAAATGGCTTCCAAAAATCATAACAAATCCGAACGTCGCTCTATTTCAAAACTGACGGATAATAAACGATCAGAACTCTGTAGAGAACAACATACTCGAATCTAGAACGCTTCTAACAACATCCAAAAACTAGAATGTATCTGATCGTAGAAAAACTTACGATATAACAGAGCTCTCACTGCTGTGATCGATAATCTGCCTTCAGAAATAAATTCCAACGGCCGGATCGAGCTTGGAATGAAATCACAAAGCTTGGAAACTCATTTGGGCGCCTACAATGGAGGGAGACGTCTTGGAGGAAGATGGATGAGACTTCTCAAATTAAATATAAGTGTAGATAATATATAAAACTCAAAATTTGCGTTTTAGTCCCTGAAATTCCAAAATTTGCAAAAAGGACCCTGATCAAAACCAAGTCGGCTCGTGAACTCTGCAATCTCCGATTAACTCAAATAAACTCATTTAAGATAAAAACGGGGCGTTACATCATGCTTCATATGTGGCCAATAAAAATGTTCATGCAAAACTCCATAAGTTTTAGCCACTCCAAAATGCCCCATTAAACCACCCCCATGTGATTCCTTAACAAGTAATTCACGAATAGATGACTTAGGAACACACAACTTATCCTCCTTAAACAAATACCCATCATGTATGAAGAATTTATCTTTTGGACCATGCAAACATGACGCGTACATCTCACTAAAATCAAGATCACTAGGATATAAGTCTTTCACATACTCAAATCCTAAGAATTTAGAATCTAGAGTAGATAAAAGTACATACCTTTGTGATAGAGCATCCGCTACCACATTTTCCTTCTCTTGCTTATACTTCCGCTACCACATTTTCCTTCCCTTGCTTATACTTGATAACGTAGGAAAAAGTTTCTACAAACGCCACCCACTTGGAATGTCTCTTGTTCAGCTTTTGTTGTCTAGAATTCCTTGTCGTAGGTAGGATAATTCAATGCTGCTCCACTTAGCTTTTCACTGAAGTATGCAACTGGTCACCCACCTTGCATCAAGACGCCTCCAATCCCTATACCTGACGCATCACATTCAATTTCAAAGGTATTAGAAAAATCAGGTAAAACAAGTAAAGGAGCATTAATTAATTTTTGCTTAATAATATCAAAAGACTTCTCTTGCTCCTCGCCCCAGTGGAATGGAACGTTCTTCTTGATCACCGCAGTCATAGGTGCCGCCAAAGCGCTGAAATCTTTCACAAATCTCCTATAGAAACTTGCAAGACCATGAAAACTTCGAACTTGACCAATAGAAGTAGGCGTTGGCCAATCTCGAATTGCACTTACCTTTTCCTCATCAACCTTGACTCCTTGAGCACTCACAACAAAACCAAGAAACACAAGTTCTTTTGTACAAAACACACACTTTTTTCAAATTAGCATACAAATTTTCAGCCTTTAGTGTGATTAGCACAATTCTCAAGTGTTCAACATGCTCATTCAAATTTTTGCTATACACCAAGATATCATCAAAGTATACCACAACAAATTTTCCAATATAAGCACGCAAGACATTATTCATTAATCTCATAAAAGTGCTAGGTGCATTAGTTAATCCAAAGGGCATAACTAACCACTCATACAAGCCATACTTTGTTTTAAAGCAGTTTTCCACTCATCTCCTTCTCTCATCCTAATTTGATGATAACCACTTTTCAAATCAATTTTACTAAATATGCTAGAACCATGCAATTCATCCAACATATCATCTAGTCTAGGAATGGGATGCCTATACTTGATGGTAATATTGTTAATGGCTCTACAATCAACACACATTCTCCATGAACCGTCTTTCTTAGGCACTAACAAAACAGGTACAGCACAAGGAGACATAGACTCACGTACAAACCCCTTATCAAGAAGTTCACTTACCTGCCTTTGTAGCTCTTTTGTTTCCTCTGGATTACTCCTATAGGCTGGACGATTCGGCAATGCACTTTCGGGCACAAAATCAATTTGATGCTCAATTCCCCTCAAAGGTGGTAATCCTTGAGGCAAATCCTCCGAAAATAAATCTTCAAATTCCTGCAAAAGAGAAACAACATTGCTCGGAAGATTTCCGGCTATATCACTTGTGTTAAGGAGAAACTCCTTATAGAAAATCTACACAAGTAGAGTATGCTCATGTAGAATCTCTCGCAACTCACTCTTTTGGGCCATGTATATTTTTTTATCGGCCTCTTTTCTTTCAATTTTTTTTTCATCTTTTTTTTTCTCATTTTTTTTTCTAAGGCCATCTCACTTTTTTGTTCACTCTTTTTTCCGGCCTCTTCTTTCTTTTTCTTTTTCAAATGGTCCTCCAACACTTGCTTTGGAGACATCGATAACAATACAATAGGCTCCTTTTTCAAGGTAAAAGAATAACAATTTTTAAAACCGTCATGTATCACCTTCCTATCGAATTGCCACGGCCTACCCAACAAAATATGACAAGCTTGCATAGGCACCACATCACATAGCACTTCATCTACATACTTACCAATTGAGAAAGGTACCACAACTCGCCTAGTTACTCTCACTTGAGAACTATCATTAAACCACTGCAATTTATAAGGTTGAGGATGCTTTATAACAGGCAAACTCAACTTTTCCTCCAGCTCATAACTCGCCACATTAGTGCAACTCACACTATCAATAATAACACTACATACTTTGTTATTCACAAAGCATCTAGTATGGAATAAATTTTTCCTTTGAGTCTCTTCCTTCTCCTTTTGTTGCACATTCAACACTCTCCTAGTCACTAACAATTCTCCAACCACCGCATCATATCCCTCCTCATCAGGATCCTCCAACGTAGGCATATTATCATAATTTTCTTCCACACTCTCCGACTCAATCTCACCACCAGCATTCATAATCATAATTTTTTATTAGGACACTGACTGGCAATATGACCAAGTCCTTGACATCTAAAACATTTAATATCCCTAGAACGAGTATTAGTAGTTTCAGGTGTACCTTTACTCACTTGTTTTGGTGCCTCCAATTTGGTGTCAAATTTTGGTTTGGACACCGGCTTGTTGTCCTCCCGTTTTGCAACGTTTGGACGCCAAGAAGTCGACGATCCTCCACCTGTAGGAAGTTGACCAGCTCCTCTCCTCTTGAGTTGCTGCTCCACCTTCATGGCCGTCTGCACCATCTCATCCAAATCAAAACAATGGCGAAGCTCCACATGATCTTGGATTTCTCTATTTAATCCACACAAAAATCTGGCCATTGTAGCCTCATTATCCTCCTCAATGTTGGTCCGGATCATCGTGGTTTCCAACTCCTTGTAGTAATCCTCCACACTCCTTGGACCTTGCTTCAGAGTTTGTAATCTCCTGTACATGTCACGATAATAATAGTTAGGCACAAACTACTTCTTCATGACACGCTTCATCTCCTCCCATGTCTCAATAGGCGGCTCCCCACACCTTCTTCTAGTGGTCACTAATTGATCCCACCAGATTAACGCATAGTCTACAAACTCAACCACTGCCAACCTCACTTTTTTAAGATCAGAATAGTGATGGCAATCAAACACAAACTCCACGCGCTTCTCCCACTCCAAATACGCCTCTGGGTCAGATTTCCCATGAAACGCTGGAATTTTCATCTTAATGCTACTAATATTTTCATCCTCCTTACTCCCCTCCGCATATTTTCCCCGTACTGCTTCTCGCCTATGTCTACCCCCATGTACTCTCCTCTCCCCATCCCAATTCTCATCAAAACTCTCCTCATCTTCTTCAAAATTATTCCCCTTTCTATCTTTATTTTTTTTTTCCACTACCACTACTCTCCTCCAATCTACTCATCCGCTCATGAAGAGGTTCCAACTCCGACCTCATCACCCTAGTAAACTGCCCCATCAATTCATCCATTTGAACCTTGGAAATTCCTTGGTTCACACTTTCACTAGCATCTTTATTAGGATTCATGGTACCTGCAAGAAAAGGTTAGTGATAAAATCCCTCACACAAGTTCTCACAGTTCACTCCAAACGAATCACTCAAACACTCTTTTTCTTTCCACTCAAAATTTAAGTAGGCTTTAGCTTTGTGTAAAAGTAAATCAAACTCTCAAATTCACAGCTTTTAGACGCTCGAAGATCGACTTTCAAAGATTGACAAAAACAAGAAGAAGAAATTTATGGATGCTCGAATTTTGACTTGCACCTAAAGATGAACAAGAACGAAAATTTTCCACAAGTTATCTTGCTTCTTATAATTTTTTTTTTTGAAGCTTTTTTTTTTTTCGGTCCTTCAAATTTTTTTTTTTACCGATTTTTTTTTTTTTGACTTTTTTTTTTTTGATTTTTCTCTTTTTTTTTTGAATTTATAACTTGTAGCACAAGACACGAGACTTGGGTAACAAGTTTGAAAGAAAGACAAATAAATTTGAGATGAGAGAGATGAAGAACGAAGAACAAGGAAAGATGAACGAAGAACGAAGAACGAAGAAAGAATATAGATTAAAGAAGGATAGACTTACTTGAATCAAAACCTTTGGTTTGATACCAAATGATATGAATCTTCTGTATGAAAGGCAACACGATTTCAATGAATCGCACCTCAATTCGATAACAAAAGAATTCAAAGGTTTTGTCCTGACTTTGAAACAAACAAAATTTTGGAATCTCCACCTCTAGTTGAACTTGTAACTAGCAACAGAGAATTCACGATCGAAAACAATCAAAGATTCAATTAGACCTTCAAAGGAACCTGTCTTTGACAACCCAATTGAAAATAGATTGACAAACGCCACAAAGCTATGAAACTTTGATAAGTTTGATTTTGGGTAAAGCAAAAGCTTTGATAAAATTCTAAAGAGAATTTTGTATTGAATAATTCAATAATCTGAAAATCTTAATTGTTCTTAAAATAATGAATGTTGTACTATTTATATTACAACCCAAAATATTGAAAGATAATGCAAAATAAATCAAAAAAATATCAAAGATATCTCCTAAAGTTTCCTAGTAGGAATAAAAGACCTATAAGCAAAATAATGCCAAAATATTAAAAATCCCGAACACACACACAAAACACCTTCGGTGCATGTAAAATAATCGGGGCGGGCCCGCTAGGGCTAGGCGCGGGCGCGCATTTGTTGTGCAGGGCAAGGTGCGGGCGCGCCGAGAGCTCGCACAATTCTTCGTCAATTTGGCATCCGTAAGCGCGGGCGCGCTTCTTCTTCGCAAAATAAAGGCGTGGGTGCGCGAGTCTGGGGCACAGGCGCGCCTGGGCTGCGAACAAGGTCTTCAATTTCTTCAATTTCTTGACCTCCTTTGACCTCAATAAGGTGATAACTACCTCCGAATTGAATATCAGGAAATCCAACGCCCTCTTGCGACTTCAACATCAAGGATTGAAGTGCTTCCTTGAACTTCTGAGCTCGGCCTCTCGTAACCGGTCCTCGTGGCATCTCCAACGGATCCTTAGTCACTTTATCAGCATGCGAGCCATCCATGATTGCATCAAGACATCTTGAAAGATTGGGCACGGGGACCCAAAGAACTAGCAGGTCTCGACTGAGAGAAAGACCTGTTCCGCCGAATGCTGTCCTCTGCCTGGTGACAACGGCTCACCAAACCCTCATAGGACATGTCGTAGCCAACCGCCACACGCTCGTGGATCTCAGGGTTAAGGCCCTGAAGGAACAGATTATACTTCATCCCAAAGCTGTCAGCAATCTCGGGGCAATAAGATAGCAGATCAAAGAACTTCTGCTGATACTCGTCAATAGACATGGCTCCCTGTCGCAGACTCAGTAGCTCGCCCTCCTTTGACTGACGGAGTGCAGGAGGAAAATACAGCTTCTGAAAAGCTGTGCGGAACTCGGCCCAGGTGGCCACTCCTCTCGCCGCAACAAAAGGTGCATAAGTAAACCTCCACCACCTGCGCGCACGTACATCAAGAAGATAACCAAGGGTCTCCATCTTCTACTCCTCGGTGCATTGGAAAGTCTGAAAAGTCATCTCCATGCGGTCTAACCAGTTCTCCGCATCCTCCGGAGACTCACCTCCAACCAAGGGCTTAGGCCCCATCTGCAAGAATCGACGTACACTAAAACGGTCCTCATCTCGATGACGATGGCGGCGTTCCCGACGAGGCTCCCGGTCGGCATCACCCCAACTCCCACCAATACTGCCATGAGAACTCTGGTCGTCACGATCTTCCATCTACAAAATTAACCTAACGGTTATCTTATGTAGAATCTAAATCCCAAGAATACTTTGCATGCTCTGATACCATAAATGTAGTGACCCTTACCTGGATCACCTACTAAACAGAACTTAGGCATGCAATTAACTTAATTAAATGGATATCAAAATAAAACTGCGGAAACCATAAATATTATACAATCCCAAGTAAAGGAATCTGTAAATACCCAAATATAATACAACCAAATCGAATAGTTGTATCAATCTAATAACAACAGAATAAAACCTAGGCGAAGCTCCAGCTGACCAACCACTGCCTAGCTCCTCTTGGATCCACCCGCCTCGTCCAATCGCAAACCTGCCCCATGGAATAGGGTGTTCAGAAACACAGAGTACGAGATGTGAGCATAAAACGCTCAGTACGAGAATATGAGTATACATGCATGCAAAGTGAACTCCCTATAACTCGAGGTCAAGGATCAGATAACAGAGACAGACCGGGCCCTGGTATGTAGCACGCTGTGCCGTCGCTTCAGGAGGTGGCTCCCATACCATAATACCAGTGGATTTACCGGACCCAAAGCCATGGAAGTCCATCCACTAACAGGATAGGGTACAACCCTACTAATAGACATCTCGAATGAGATAGCTTAATATGCAAATGAATGCAGCATAAATCATGCAGTCACATAATACACGCATACTCAGTCAGGATATCTCGAACAGTACTTTCGTACCTCAAATCAGTGCAAGCTCTACCAACTCTAGGTCCACGCCTATAGTCTGCTCTACACTGCCAAATGATACTACTATCATTATAGTGCTCTAAAATCCTTAACTAAGTTATTGCATACTCCTAAATATTTATAGGAAGAAAAAGCTATACCTTCGTTCGTCGTTAGCCCTTTGATGTCGATGCCTTTATAACTTGGGCACAACTCCGCTACGACTATCGAACGCCTCGCCAACCCCCGGGTCAATCCTAGGAAGACTAGAATTACTCCAATAGGACTAGAATGGAAAGGAAAACTCGGAATTGGCAAATGAAAGTGAAGCCTCGGCCTTCTATTTATAGACATCGATCGGAACCTCCGATCCTCGATCGGAACTTCCGATCTTCGATCGGAACATCCGATCCTGCCATCGGAGCTTCCAAACATCGTTATCTGCCATGTGTCAAACTATCATTGGTTGACTTCGGATAGGGGTGATCGGAGCTTCCGATCCTGCCACACGTCATGCCTGACATAATACCATCGGAGCTTCCGATCCTGCATCGGAGCTTCCGATCTCGATCGGAACGTCCGATCCTACATCGTAGCTTCCGATCCGACCGGTACCCAATTTATTTAATTAGCGTTGATTAATCCTTAATCACTGATTTTGGTTACGAGCTACTACAATTCTGATGCTAGGGAGTTTCAAGGTTGTTTTTATTCGTGGCATGATGACCAGTGGAAATCGCTTGGAATGATCTCTCTAGTAGTAAGATGCATATCGAGATTGATCGTGATCAGTCGGGTGTTTTACAATCTGTGATCATACCACTAGAGATGTAATCTGAGGTTTTTGGGTGCAGAGAGAGGTATGCAGCAATGTTAACACTTTGCTAGTAAGTGGCAGGGTATTGGTCGTTCCTTTTTACTAGAACTATTCCTGTTTGGGAACTGATAACTTTATCCTTAGTGAAGGGGAGTAACTCGGGTGAGTACTTTGGTAAGGGATCTGTAGTAATTGACGCTAAGATTTGAGTTGTTAGATGATTGGCTAACGCTTGTGATAACATCGGGGATGCAATTTCAATGTTAGACTAGTAAGGATACAATGTGTTTGTATCATGTCTTCTCCCCTGATGCAGAATTATGATTAGAGATAAGGATAGTTGATGTCAAGTTGAGATCCTCACAGTAATTATCATCGCCAAGATTCGCAGTTGGCGTTACTAATTCAGTTAGGGTTGATACGGAAAGTAGTCAGGAGACTACAATAATCTCATGATATTCGGGTTAGATATCAGATAAATTGTGTTAATAGCCAGCTAGTAGCTATTACTACACAATCAGTGACTAAGATCACGTAAGTTAGTTGAACGGTGAGTTCTCGGTAAACTCTTGTGTGATTTGACAAGAGTTCAGATGATCTTGCGAAATTGGTAGGACGAATCAGGATTTTGATGACTGTGCAGATAGTGACTTTCTGACTCGTGATTGGAAATGTGTCAAGATTCAGTATCGATCGTTAGACATTTTAGCTTATGTTAGAGGAAAACTGATATCTTGAATTGCAAGAAGATCCTTTCAGGATTTTGAAATAAATACCAGTCGATGGTATTGGATCGCTTTCAATGGACGGTGAATTGCTTATGGTAGTCAGAGGTGTTTCGCAGTTCCATCAGAATTGCGGAGGGTCTGACAGTTGTCATAAGGTAGGATTCAGCGTTAGCCTGGATTATTGACAAAGCATATGAGGTTATAATAGGAAACTGAATTCTAATCCGACTTTGGAGGTCATGATGTGATTCAGTGAGGGTTAGACCATTACAAGTCTTAGAGAGGTCTGAATTGTCGAGAGTTATTCGAACAGATATTTCAAATCAGATCTACCAGTGTAGATGATGAATTGGATTCATGATACGTTCTTAGGATTACCCTAGATTCGAGGACGAAATCTTTTAATGGCTGAGAACGTAGTGACCCGTATCCAGAATTAATTATTAAATGGTAATTAATTAAGTTACCATGTTTAGATTAATTAAAACATGATTAAAGGATTTCCAAACGGGTATAAGGAGTTGAAAAATGAATCCAAAACACTATAGAATGGTCGGGAGAGTCCAAGCTCTCGGAGAGATGGGAAGGTCCGAACTATAGGATCGAACGGTCCGAAGAGATAGAGTTCGGAGGCCCTGATCAATTCGGAGGGGCAGTTCGGATTATCCGAACAGGTATCGGACAATCCGATCACCATTGGATAAGATAAGATAAGAAATGAAATCTGATTGGCTAGGTGTGGGAGTTCGGACGCTCCGAAGTAAGGTTTTGGACGATCCGAACTAGGTCAAGCCAGGTGTCCGAGTTTTTAACATCACAGATGATGTAATATTTGGATTGAACGATACGAAGTGTATCTTAGGATGGTCCGAAGTGTTGGCAGTGACACATGTCACACATGCAAAGATCGGACGATCCGAAGGTGGGGTCGGACCATCCGAACTCGCTCTATAAATAGGGGTGCCAAGGATCAGTTTGAAGTGCACCGAGTCCCTCTTCCCTTAGCAATTCTAATTAGTATTTTAGTCTTTTAGTGGTTTCTGTAAGAGTGGGTGCCCAGTGAGCCAACTGTGTGGCTATGGGCTTTGTTGACTCTTTGTATAAACAATCTTTTGTTTAATATTATTTACACTTTTATGGCAATGACTTTATATTACTTCATATTGTTATATTGTGATATACTATTGTTGTTTTGATAAAGACCTTGAATATACTATAGTGTATGTAAGATGTGGTAGAACATGGAGATGTCTATCATGAAATACATCTTATAGTCACTGTATATTCTAAAAACCGTTCCTAGTCGATTGAGCCGTCCGATAATAAGGATAAGGATCGCTCGAGTTTGAGACTAGCATTTGCGATGCGGAGTACCACGTTTCATTGGTAGGGAACATGGAGATGTTCGAAGCATGCAAATGGATATTCATAGGATGAATAGTCAAACTACCCTATCCGGACTTTCCAAGTGGTTATCACTTATCGAGTGGATAAAGTCCGCGGTTTTGGTTGTACACCATTAGTCCTTACGACTTGAAACATCATGGAGACTCTATATGCTAGTACTGTGCTTTGACTCGTTTACCGACTCTGAGGGGGTCATCAGGTGTCGAGATTGGGTACAGTTACGACACATATAGGAGTCAATGCATTGTTGTCAAGGATTCACCACATACTTGCGAGTGTGGATATCCTATGCGATCTGAGGAGATATTAGTGTGACAAATCTCTGGCCAGAGTACTTGATGTGATTTAAGAAATGGTTTCTTAGTAGCACATGCGATGTCACTAATTTGATCTTCAAGATGCATTGCATAGTTATCGAATCTTGAGCGACTCTCGATATACCAATGGTTGTTGATTCGATCGGGATATATGGATGAAGGGACCGTACTGTACGCTAACCAAAATCTACTGGTTCTTGTAGGCACTATCAGTGATACCTAGGGAATCATGGGGCGATGTTGCTAGGCGCTTTACCATGATTCGTTGGGCAAGTCGGAAAGTGTTGTTCCGAGTCACAAGGAGTTGTGAGCCCACGGCTAGCTGTATCCCTGAACCATTGAGGGTCACACAGTGTAATGGAGTTTTAATCCCCGTTGAGATAGTTAAATTTAAAGAGTTAAATTTAATGAACTAAGGAGTTGGACTTCTTAATTAAGAGTAAGGGAGTAGGGTTTCCTAAAATGACATAGGGATGGACATTTTTGGAAACCACTGAATTCGGATTCAGGAAAATTTATTTTGACTTTAAAACGTGCAGAAATGGTTTCTGTGCACATTGGTGAAATCGTTTCATCAATCAGAGTCACGATGAATTTTATATTAATTTCTGAACGAGCGGGCTTTGCTTGTCGGGCCCCAGCTTATGACTAATGGGCCCTAAGGTGTTAGTGGCCTGCATTATAAATAAGTTATTTCAGTACAGAAATTACACACAACAGGTCATAATTTTTGAGACAGGATTTTCGAAACCCTTCTCTCCAAAAACGTTTTCGGCCGTCCCCTCCCTTTGCTCTGCCCGAGAAAATTCCGGTCTGTGATTTTGAATCGCGGTCAGGAATAACGAATCAGATTCGTGTAATCTCTTCGCAGAAAACTTCTGATAGATTTTCTAGTGCAATCTATCAGAGGGATTAAACCTCTGTTCGTGGACCTGATTGAAGGCGTTCATCGGTTCCAGGGAGAGACAACAAGAGCAGAATTGTTCTGTTGGTGTCCATTAATCTCGTTGCGAGATTTGAGGTAAAATTTATTTAATTGTTATTTAAATTTTACACACACGTAATTCAATCGATGAACGGTTGATACCCATACCATGGAAACGTTCCATGAAAAATTTTTAAACTTCCGCTGCACCGGGTATCAATCGTAATTGGTCTGGGAACTCGCCAGTTTTCCTACAGTGGTATCAGAGCCAGGTTGCTCAGATCAATCGATTGAATAATCAATTGTACAAAATTTTTGAGTCTCGGTTTATGAAACAAAATAAATATTTTTAATAAAAAAAATTTTTTCGGGGCAAAACCCGGGCAGCGATTGGATCGCTGCCCGGTGGGGCAGCAATTGTTGCTGCCCCGGGCGGCGCACGGCGCCGCCCAAAGGGGGCGCACAGCGCCGCCCAAGGCGGCGACCGTCGCCGCCCAGGGCGGCGCACGGCGCCGCCCAGGGCAGCGCCGAGCGCTGCCCTGCGCAGCGCCCAGCGCTGCGCAGGGCAGCGCTCGGCGCTGCCCAGGGGCGGCGCTCGGCGCCGCCCAGCGCAGCGCACGGCGCCGCCCAGGGGCGGCGCCAGGCGCTGCCCTAAGGGGGCAGCCGGGCTGCCCCCGGCCCGCGCCCCGGGTGCGGGCCAACCCGGGAGTGTCCCGGGTGGCCCGCGGGAAAAATTAATTTTTAATTTTTTATTAATTTTAATATTTAAAATTTTATTTTTGGTCCGGTCAAAAATTGTTTTTGATTGGTTCACGAGATTTCGGATCGAATTGTTCGAGTCCGTAAATTTTAAAATTGATTTTGGATAAATTTGAATTTTTGGAAAATTTTAATATTTTATCCGTAAATTGAATTTTGAAATCAATTATTTTGGTACAATTGATGATAAGATATGATCTTATGATATATTAGATAAAATATGATTTTATTTGTAAAATTGGATTTTATAGATAAAATATGATTTTATTTGATATGGAGATAAAATATGATTTTATATGTGAAATGTGATTTTATATATAAAATATGATTTTATCTTGTTTAAATTTGAATTGCCACAGCATGTTATCCAATAAATTAATTTTGAATTAAATGTTATTGGATAAGGATGATCGATTGCCATGACCAATTTTGTAGGTGTATGTTAGGAATTTACATTTTGTCTTTATTGTTGTTGGTTTTATTAATGGGCCTGGTTTATGGCCCGATATGAATGTCATATGTAATAAAAGTGGGCTTGGTTTATAGCCCGTTCCCACCCCCTAAAAATGTATCCCCTACTTGTCATTGTTATTTAATTGTAAATACATTAGATTTAGTGGGAGATCAAGATTTGAAGATGGTGGGCCCAGCAGACAATGAAGACTGAAGAAATGTAAATTGGAAGCATATGTAATAGGATTGCATTTGCATACTGCATATTACCTAGGATTGGACTAAGACCCGTGATTGGCAACCACGGGTCAATTAGAAATGGAATCGATCATCCTATATAATATGTGATATTATGATTGTATGCATGTTTAGACATAAATTGCGTGAATCCGGCAATGCATGCAATAAATTAAAAATGATGAGACAAATATTTTTATAAATAAAATCCCTCATTTTAAATATGATTTAAAATTTATATCAAGATAAATAAAGGAAATTTAAATATTGTTTAAATGTTCCTACCTTCCATCAACGGTCAATGTATGTGATGCTACCGCGGATACGGTCCGGCTCATATTATTGGGGGGGCCCGTTCGTCGGAAAGCTGTACATTGGATCGACAAATGTTGTAAGTTGGGTGGAACTCCCATGGGATCGGCTCATATTATTGGGGGATCCACATGGCGACCGTCCATCACAACTTAATATTGATGGGTCATCTTGACATGTCACTTTAAACGGCGTCATATTATTGGGCCCTTATTGGACATGAGGTAAATACATGGGGGTTGCTTTGGAAGCAATTGGGCTCTACCTTTTGAGAATTATGGTTGGCTGATATTATTCGGGACCATAAGTTTGTCAATTGGACTCCATGTTCTCACTAAGGAAAAAGTTTCCCGTTTTCACTAGAGGGTGGTGAAATCGTTAAAATAGTGGGAGTGAGATTCATAAAATTAAATTCGCCTATTTTATGTCTTAGTAAATTGTTAAACAATCATTGATATATGTCTGTTTTTCCTTTTCAGTATTTCACACAATGAATTCGCGAAATCCTTTATTCTCGATCCTCGAACAAAACAAGCTGACTGGCGCCAACTATACGGAATGGTTCCGGAAGTTGAAGATTGTCTTAACTTCGGAGAAAATGCTCTACGTGTTAGAGAAAGCACCTCCGAAGGAAGCACCAGCTGACATAAGTCCGGAGGAATTGGCCAAACTTGATGCATGGTGTGACCATGACATCAAGACCAAATGCTATATGCAAGCCTCGATGTCTGATGAACTCCAGAGGCGATTTGAGGACACGGTGAATGCTGCTGACATTCACACGCAACTCAAGGAACTTTTTGGGGCTCAGTCGAGGGCTGAAAGGTTCTCTACTGTTAAGGAGTTGATGACGTGCCGCATGCGTGAAGGGACTTCGGTCCGTGATCA
Organism: Henckelia pumila; assembly: GCF_033568475.1. Classification (NCBI taxonomy): domain Eukaryota; kingdom Viridiplantae; phylum Streptophyta; class Magnoliopsida; order Lamiales; family Gesneriaceae; genus Henckelia; species Henckelia pumila. Next base: position 12,441,238 of record NC_133120.1, read on the forward strand.
TGGGGTACGAGTGATTTGGCTCATACAGAAGTTAGCGACCCTTGATTTGGTGTTGGAGCATGAACTCAATGTGGACTTGCTGCTTCTATCTCTTCCTTCTTCATTTGATGGATTCGTGATAAATTTTAATATGAACAAGATAGAGGCCACCCTTGAAGAGATGGTCAATATGCTCGTTACATATGAATCCACACTTAAGAAGGATAAGCCAGCTTTCTTGGTGGGCTCCTCATCTTCTGCTAAGAAGGGGCCAAGTATGAAGGGCAAGAAACGTTCTGCCCCACCCAAGAAAGTGGAACCCGAGAAGAAGCAAAAGACAAAGGCTTCAAACGATGGAAAATCCAAGGATGTTTGCCATTACTGCAAGAAGCCGGGTCATTGGAAGCGCAACTGCAAGGAGTATCTTGAGCAGTTGGGAACTGCAAAGGGTATGTTCTATATCGAAATAAACATGTCACTTAATACAACTTCTTGGGTATTGGATACCGGATGTGGATCTCACATTTGCAATGATTTGCAGGTGATGACAAGAAGTCGCAGGCTTAGAATGGGTGAGACCCAGCTGAGGCTCGGGAATGGTTCCAGAGTTGAAGCTACGGCCATTGGAGATGTTTGTTTGATTTTGCAGAATGGTTTTAAATTATTGTTGAGAGATGTTTTATTTGTGCCAGATTTAATTAAAAACATTATTTTTATTTCTATGCTTGATAGAGATGGTTATTCTTGTAATTTTGTGAATGGGATTTGCAGTATTTACAAGAATGAATGTTTAATTGGAAATGGACAACTTGAAAACGATCTATATAATTTAAAACTAAAAGACGTTCCAGTGAATTGTATTGACAAACCGGCGACAACAAACAAAAGGAAAATCGATAGTCAAAACCCGGCAAACCTTTGGCACGCTAGACTAGGTCATATTTCCTCAAGGAGGATGAACAAGCTAGTGGGAGAGGGCATGTTTGATATGTCTGATATTAACTCTCTACCTACTTGTGAATCCTGCCTAAAAGGGAAAATGACTAAATCTCCTTTTAAGGGGAAGCCTGAGCGTAGTCAAAATCTGATGGATTTGATCCATACAGATGTTTGTGGTCCATTTAGAGTAGGGACTCAACATGGCCACACCTACTTCATTACCTTTACTGATGATTATTCAAGGTATGGGTTTTTATATTTAATGAAATATAAGTCTGAAGCATTTGAAAAGTTCAAAGAATTCAGGGCTGAAGTAGAAAACAAGCTAGGTAAAAGTATTAAAGCACTTCGATCGGATCGAGGTGGAGAATACTTGAGTACCGAGTTTTTGGACTATCTGAAAGAGAATGGGATTCTCTCTCAGTGGACTCCTCCTATGACACCACAGCTTAATGGTGTATCGGAGCGTCGTAATCGAACTTTGTTGGACATGGTTCGATCCATGATGAGCTTCACTGAGCTTCCACCTTCGTTTTGGGGCTATGCGCTTGAAACGGCGGTATTGTTGTTGAACAACGTCCACACTAAAGCAGTGGACAAAACACCATACGAGTTATGGAATGGCAAAGCTCCTAAGTATTCGTACTTGAGGATTTGGGGATGTCCTGCTTACGTGAAGCGGACAGTGGGAGATAAGTTGGATAGTCGATCCAGCTTGTGTTATTTTGTGGGGTATCCGAAGAATTCAATCGGATATTATTTCTATTATCCTGCTGAAACAAAGGTGTTTGTTTCTAGGAATGCCACCTTCTTGGAGAAGGAATTCTTATTGGATAAGAAAGGCGAGATGATGGAACTCGAAGAAGTTCGAGAAGAACCCGAAATACAAAATAACGATCCCACACCTCAGGAACCATTGCTGGACACGCCTGCACCTAGAAGATCCGAGAGGACTTCTAGACCTCCAGTTCGATATGGTCTTCTTCTTGAAGAGGGTCAAGATGAACCCGACATTGGATGTGATCCAAGAAGCTTCAAGGAAGCAATTTCTGATGCGGATTCGAATTTATGGCTTGAAGCTATGCAATCAGAATTGGATTCGATGCATACTAACCAAGTCTGGACTTTAGTGGATCCTCCCGATGGAATTGTTCCAATAGGGTGTAAATGGATCTACAAAAGAAAGCTTGGGCCTGATGGTAAGGTATTGACCTACAAGGCGCGATTGGTGGCGAAAGGTTATACTCAAAGGCAAGGAGTTGACTATGATGAAACCTTTTCACCAGTTGCTATGTTCAAGTCCATAAGAATCCTTATTGCCATAGCTGCATGGTATGACTATGAGATATGGCAAATGGATGTGAAGACTGCTTTTCTTAATGGAGACATTAAGGAAGAAATCTATATGAAGCAGCCTGAGGGGTACACATCCATGGGAAGCGAGCATAAGGTATGCAAGCTTCAGAGATCAATTTATGGTCTAAAACAAGCATCAAGAAGTTGGAACCAGAAATTTGATGAAACAATTAAAGACTTTGGTTTCATCAAGAACCCGGAGGAACCTTGCGTGTACAAGAAAGTAGTTAAGGATGCGGTGACATTCTTAGTACTTTATGTTGATGACATCCTACTCATTGGAATGATGTAGGGATGTTGCAGTCAACAAAGATATGGTTATCAGGTAGATTTTCGATGAAGGATTTGGGTGAGGCATCCTACATTCTTGGGATACAGATCTATAGGGATAGATCTAAGAGAATGATAGGACTCACTCAATCAACCTACATCGATACCATATTGAAACGGTTTTCAATGGATGGGTCCAAGAGAGGACATCTACCCATGTGTCATGGAGTTTCTCTATCCAAGTCTATGTGTCCCAAGACTGATGCAGAGATAGAGAATATGACACATGTACCATATGCGTCAGCTATAGGTAGTATCATGTATGGGATGATATCTACCAGACCGGATGTAGCATTTGCTCTGAGTGTCACGAGCAGATATCAGTCTAATCCTGGTCAGATGCATTGGAAAGCCGTGAAGGACATTCTTAAGTACTTGCGAAGGACTAAGAATATGTTCATGGTTTATGGAGGACGAGAACTCAAACTGGAAGGCTATACCGACTCTAGCTTCCAAAGTGATGTGGATGACTCGAAGTCAACCTCTGGATTTGTGTTCATGCTCAATGGCGGTGCTGTCTCTTGGAAGAGTTCCAAGCAGGACACCACAGCGGATTCCACCACTGAGGCTGAATACATTGCAGCATCAGCTGCTGCTAAAGAGGCCGTTTGGATGAGGAATTTCGTCCAAGAGTTGGGCGTCATTCCTGAATTTGTTGGTCCAGTCCCGGTGTACTGCGACAACACGGGTGCCGTTGCTCAAGCAAAGGAACCAAGGTCTCATCAAAGATCCAAACACGTACTGAGGAAATACCACATAATCCGGGAGATTGTGGAAAGAGGAGACATCAGTGTCGAACGAGTGGCCTCTGCAGACAATATCGCTGATCCACTTACTAAGCCTTTGCCAGGACCATTGTTTGACAAACATCGCGAAGCAATGGGTCTACGTAGTATGACTAGTTGGCTATAGGGCAAGTGGGAGATTGTAAGAGTGGGTGCCCAGTGAGCCAACTGTGTGGCTATGGGCTTTGTTGACTCTTTGTATAAACAATCTTTTGTTTAATATTATTTACACTTTTATGGCAATGACTTTATATTACTTCATATTGTTATATTGTGATATACTATTGTTGTTTTGATAAAGACCTTGAATATACTATAGTGTATGTAAGATGTGGTAGAACATGGAGATGTCTATCATGAAATACATCTTATAGTCACTGTATATTCTAAAACCGTTCCTAGTCGATTGAGCCGTCCGATAATAAGGATAAGGATCGCTCGAGTTTGAGACTAGCATTTGCGATGCGGAGTACCACGTTTCATTGGTAGGGAACATGGAGATGTTCGAAGCATGCAAATGGATATTCATAGGATGAATAGTCGAACTACCCTATCCGGACTTTCCAAGTGGTTATCACTTATCGAGTGGATAAAGTCCGCGGTTTTGGTTGTACACCATTAGTCCTTACGACTTGAAACATCATGGAGACTCTATATGCTAGTACTGTGCTTTGACTCGTTTACCGACTCTGAGGGGGTCATCAGGTGTCGAGATTGGGTACAGTTACGACACATATAGGAGTCAATGCATTGTTGTCAAGGATTCACCACATACTTGCGAGTGTGGATATCCTATGCGATCTGAGGAGATATTAGTGTGACAAATCTCTGGCCAGAGTACTTGATGTGATTTAAGAAATGGTTTCTTAGTAGCACATGCGATGTCACTAATTTGATCTTCAAGATGCATTGCATAGTTATCGAATCTTGAGCGACTCTCGATATACCAATGGTTGTTGATTCGATCGGGATATATGGATGAAGGGACCGTACTGTACGCTAACCAAAATCTACTGGTTCTTGTAGGCACTATCAGTGATACCTAGGGAATCATGGGGCGATGTTGCTAGGCGCTTTACCATGATTCGTTGGGCAAGTCGGAAAGTGTTGTTCCGAGTCACAAGGAGTTGTGAGCCCACGGCTAGCTGTATCCCTGAACCATTGAGGGTCACACAGTGTAATGGAGTTTTAATCCCCGTTGAGATAGTTAAATTTAAAGAGTTAAATTTAATGAACTAAGGAGTTGGACTTCTTAATTAAGAGTAAGGGAGTAGGGTTTCCTAAAATGACATAGGGATGGACATTTTTGGAAACCACTGAATTCGGATTCAGGAAAATTTATTTTGACTTTAAAACGTGCAGAAATGGTTTCTGTGCACATTGGTGAAATCGTTTCATCAATCAGAGTCACGATGAATTTTATATTAATTTCTGAACGAGCGGGCTTTGCTTGTCGGGCCCCAGCTTATGACTAATGGGCCCTAAGGTGTTAGTGGCCTGCATTATAAATAAGTTATTTCAGTACAGAAATTACACACAACAGGTCATAATTTTTGAGACAGGATTTTCGAAACCCTTCTCTCTCAAAAACGTTTTCGGCCGTCCCCTCCCTTTGCTCTGCCCGAGAAAATTCCGGTCTGTGATTTTGAATCGCGGTCAGGAATAACGAATCAGATTCGTGTAATCTCTTCGCAGAAAACTTCTGATAGATTTTCTAGTGCAATCTATCAGAGGGATTAAACCTCTGTTCGTGGACCTGATTGAAGGCGTTCATCGGTTCCAGGGAGAGACAACAAGAGCAGAATTGTTCTGTTGGTGTCCATTAATCTCGTTGCGAGATTTGAGGTAAAATTTATTTAATTGTTATTTAAATTTTACACACACGTAATTCAATCGATGAACGGTTGATACCCATACCATGGAAACGTTCCATGAAAAATTTTTAAACTTCCGCTGCACCGGGTATCAATCGTAATTGGTCTGGGAACTCGCCAGTTTTCCTACAGTTTCTAGGCATCCTTCTGGAAAACCGGAATTAGCGAGATGCTACGGGGATAGTAGTGGAGTTGTGCCTAAGTTTTGGTGTTGTCGCGATCAGCGGGCTAACGATGGATGCATGTATAGCTTTGGATCCCTGAAAGTATTATGGAGTATCTATTAGCTTAGTTAAGGTTTTTAGAGTATGCTTAGTGATAAATGAGTATTTTGCATTGTAGACGCAGTAGCGTGGACTCATAGGCTTGGAACCTAGATGGTTGCCCCTAGGACTGTCATAGAAAGGTACGTAAGCACTGACTGAGATGAACAACATGATATATGATCTTATATGTTGCATTTGTATGGTCTTTTTATTTCATGTTTTACTTCTTTAGCACATGCATGATTTTATACCAGACTGCATCTCGTGAGAGGAGAGTCGAACGTATGGGGAGGCTCAGCCCCCACGTTTTTGCCTATCACTGAGAGAAGCCATGACAACGGGATGACACTGCAGTTATAGGGGAGTATACGAGTACCCCACAGACTAGATATCCAGCACGGTACTGTATATTCATTAGCGCCCCTGAGCAGACTGTTTTACCAGGGTTTTAAATCCATTTACATGTTGCATATATTTTTATATATCATTGCTTTCGTACTGAGCGTAGACGCTCACGTCCAGTGTTTTCTGTATGTATGGACACCCCATTCAACAGGGGCATGTGTAGGTGCAGGTAGTGTGCCCAGTGTCTTGTTGTAGTTGGTGATCAGAGAGGACAGTAGGATTAGTTGTAGGTCCTATTTTTAATTAGATCTATTCGATGGGGTTGTATATCGAAGTTATTTAACCGGTTGAATTCTGTCGGTCAGCATTTATATAAGATTTCCGCAGTTTATTTCTGATTAGTGTTAATTGCATGCGTAATTAAGCTCTAATTCTCTGATTAGTAGTGGATCCGAGTTGTTTTGCTACATAACAAGCCTAAAAATGAGCTCGCTAATGATCTTGCTTAATGAGCTCGCTTAACAAGCCTGGAAACGAGCTCGCTAACTAGTCTATTTAGCGATCTCACTTATCGAGCCTGCAAACGAGCTCGCTAACAAGCCTGTTTAAAAATTTATCTTAATGAGCCTGAAAACGAGCCGAACTCTATCCAGACTCATTTGATATGATAAATGACCCGAGCTCGAGCTGGCCCGAGCAGAGCCCGAGCCTTTATATATACTAAATGAGACGAGCCCGAGCCTTATGATAAAAGCTTGTACCGAGCTCGAGCCAAACCCGAGCACTTATATATATCAAAATATCCGAGATTGAGCCCGAGTCTTGTACTGCTCGGCTCGGCTCGGCTCGGCTCATTTACATCCCTACAAGCAGCTAGATTCACTAGACTTATCCTTTAAGCTTAATTTCTGTACTTTCACTTCCTCAAATAATCTTGCGAGATTCTAATACTCTTTTGTCATTTCGTGAAGTGCAGTGACTAATTCCTCACGTGTAAATTCAGAAGATACAAAGTCAAATATCTCTTCTTCTTCTTCTTTTGGTTCGGAGTTGGCCATAAGGCACTGCACCTTCTCATCATCACTTTCTTCTAAATAGCTTGCTAAGCTGGATGATTATGAATCTTATTCCATCCATTTTCTTTCACTATCGTCCACCACTAGTACTCTCTGTTCTTTTTTTTCTGAAGGTCCTTCGATCATCTTTTCCCTTCTTCTTCTCGACTGGTTGCCTCTTCTCATCATTCTTATGTTTGGTACAATCTGCAATAAAATGGTCTTGCTTTCCACAGTTAAATCATGCAGGACCATCATCTGTGTGGTCCTTTTTCTAGTATGGTTTATCAAATTTTGATTGATTTTTACGCATAAATTTACCAAAATTTTTGACGAATAGAGACATATCCTCATTGCTGATTTGTTCAGCGGTCTTTTGTTTGGATCCTCCTCGACTGGTGGGCATGCAACGATCGTAGTTAATGCTTTGGTTGGATGAGAGGTTTAAGGCTCCTCTTCTATTCTTAGGCCAAGTTCGAACTTGTATGCTTTAAGATCTGCGAAGAGGTCATGGAGCTCGAGTTTGTTCAAATCCTTGGATTCTCGCATGGCTACTATCTTGACAACTCATTCTCTGGGCAAACCTCTAATTACCTTCAATGCAATTTCATGATTAGAATAAGATTTACCAAGAGTAATAAATTCACAAACAATATTTCTAAACCGTTCATCAAACTCAGCCATGGTTTCCCCTGGATTCATTTTAGCATTGTCAAAGTTGTTGTAGTGAGCCTGCATGGAATCACCTACTAACTGGCAACTAACAGCATGCATTAAACTTAATAAAGAAAGAATTCTTAACAGAGTAAAATGTGCAGAAACATAATCCATAATTTACATATCAGCTTAGTAAAACATATCCAGGCTTAATACTGTAGTGATACAACCATATCAAAAAGCTTAAATAAAAGTGTCTAAACATTTATACAGCTAAACAAATCCTGCTGTATAAAATCCTCTGAAAAGCTCTGGCTCCCTAGTCCTTCCTGGAGCTACCGGCTCCATCCATCCTACGACCTGCCCCGTGGAATAGGGTGTCCAAGATAACAACTAACGTGAGCGCTAACGCCCAGTACATAAACATGAGTAAACGTATATATATGATGCATGCAACATGATGACTGGTAAAGGGTAATCTGGAAAGTCATGCTCAGTACCGGCGCCACATGAGTGCTGCCACCATACGGATACATCTCTGGGTGCAACCACACTCGTCTAGTACACCATAGTAGTCAGACATACATGTTGTGACACCTAGAATTTCTTAATTTAAGTTTCATGCCTAAATAAGTATTTAATATTTATGATTTTAATTATTTTAATTTTTTGTGTTAATTGGCTAAATATTAGATTTTTCACGCGCATTAGAATTTATTATTTTTAAATTTTGTGAAAATTAGCATTTTAATTCCCGGACTAGTAAAAATCAAATTTAATATTTTAAGTTAGGATTTTTTTTAAGCTTGTATTTTTATTTAGTGCGATTAAATTTTAGTCCTAATTGCTAGTTTAGATTTAGCACTTTTTAAAGGTGTGTCTCACTTTTCATGAAAATTCCAACACTCTCATTTTTTTTCTCTTTTCTAGGGTTACCTATTCTAGCATTTGGACTCAAGGATTAAATCCAAGCCACACACTCACACTCACTCAAAAACTCATGCATACACACACTCAAACACACACAAGAGCCGATTTCTTTGCCCTATTCTTCAAGAACACGGTGGCTATGCTATTTTCTTCATTTAAGCTCTTCAATCTTCTTTTCCTTCTCGAGTGATTCACTTCATAGAAATCTGGTTGAAGTACTGGAGCTCATCCAGCTCGTGTTCAGCTTGATTTTTTTTTAGCTCAATCGAGCAAACACTTTCTCCCCAGCTTCGGTCGGCCATAGCTCTTAGGAGCTCTTGTTCTTCGATTTTTGTAGCATTAGGCAAGAATGTGGCTTCTTTCTTCCCCATGTAGAATAGTATATATATTGTGTATTGCGTTCTATGGAATTTTCGAAATACACATAAATATTTATGCCCTGTTTTCGGTTCTTGCATTGCACAGATTTGTTTTCTTTTTCTTAATCTTGCTTGAGATATTATATTGGTTGGTGAGGTTGGAAATGTATATGAAATTGGAATATTGAATGCAATGATGCTTGGGTATTTGAAATTTCCAGATTTTAATTTCATAGCATGATGTTAAAAAAAAATCAGATTTCTCTCTTGGCATGTTGGCTCGAAAATTTCCAGATTTATTCTCCACATGTGGGTTCGAAATTTTCAGTTTCTTCTTGACATGCTGGTTCGAAATTCAGAGTTTACTTGTGATGATCAGATGGTGGATTAGGAGCTACCATGGGTGAAACGTAGTTCACATGGTAGCGTTAGAATGTGTGAAATTTCAATGTGATCTTGTTTTGGAGGATTTTGAAACTGCCCAGTTTTCTTAGGGGTTGGTTTTGGTTGCTTGATGGAGTTATATTTGAGCTTGGGTATTAAAATTTTAAGGAGTTTTGGGTGAGCTTAAATGTTGGTTTGTGATGCTAGGATAGTGTCTTGGGGTGATGGACAAATAGATAGGATTTGGATTGGATAGGATGGAGTGGTCTTGAGCAGATTTTTGTGAACTTAGGGGCCGTCCAGAAATTTGAGTCTAAGGCAGGGTTAAATGTATAATTTGGCTAAGGGATTGGGTCTGGAATTGGGTTAAGATGTTAGTATTATGTCGGTGAAAGCGGAATTTAATTCGGTTAAAGTTTGGTAGGGTTATAAGCTTACGAAGTCCTTGGTGCAGATTTTGAACTTAAAGGGGCTGTTGTCCGGAAATAAATTTCTATAGAAAGATTGGATGGGAATAATACGTCGAGGATCACTCCTATGCTTAGTTCTAAGTGTGAGGGAGTTGTGGTTTCAAGAATAATCCTTTTTGAATAAGAATCGAGCAAGTTACAAATTTTACGGGCGAACTGCTCCAATTTGTCGTAAGCGCTACATTATGGTTTAGTTTTTCCATCCTTTGTTTTTTCTCCTAAATCACCATCCCGGTCATCCATGTGTGAGTCATTTACATGTTTATCGATAAAATATTTACATGTACGTCATATTTGCATATGCATGCTAAGTCTCATATTTATGAATGAAAGAAAGTATTTTTATGAACGAAGTGAGATGATTGTGAGTACAGTAAAATTATTGTGTTTGGATGGGCTGGGAGACGTCTTAGCTTCCCTTACCGAAATTCATGTGTATGGACGGGCTAGGAGAAATCTTTGTTTCCCATACCAACCATAGGGAAAGACGGGTTGGGTGTTATCCTGACTTCCTTGCGGCATAGTGCACTGCAGCCATGATCATGATCAAAACCCACAGAGTCACAATCCAAGGATCTAAGTTTACAGTTTCAGTTCAAGTAATTTATATACATGTTCATTACAGTATATTAAGTTTCATTGCTCATGTTTGACTTAGTAATGCATATGTTTCATTCGGTTTCACTCTTTTCATTCAGAAATCATTTATTTAAGTTAAGGGCGCAAATTATATTTTATTACAAGTTATTTTTCAATGTTCATGTGCTTGTATTTACGTAGTACTCGTTATCCCCCCCCCCCCCACCATATTCTTGCTGAGTCTTTTAGGCTCACTACACTTATTTGTTTTCAGGTGATGACTATTACATTGAGGCTGATGAGCAGGATCCCCAGGTTGAGGTCACTGGTGGTGCAGGCCCTTGACCGACGTGCTTTCAGCTTTTCCGCAAAAACTCTGATGTTTTTATTTATTTATGATTTGAAATATTTTCATTCACTGTCAGTCATTTGCAGGAGGTGTTTTCCCTGCTTTAGGATTTTCGGCATGTAAACTTATCAATTATTGTTCCGCAACTGCGTGGGATATATTTCCCTTTTCTAGATTCTATGATTATTGTATTTGGATTTTTATCAAATGATTATTTTATTTTGATTTGATTTGTTGAGTATATCAGTTGGGCTTACAATATTTTTAAATCAAGTCATGGCAAAAAAAAATTTTGAATTTCCGCAATTCTTTATTTATTATTTATATTTAGAGGGTTAGAGTCGTCTCAGTTGGTATCAGAGAACGGTCTTGGTTTGGGCTGTGGCTATTGCCCGTTGCCGAAACTCTAAAGGATCTCGCCTCAAAGTCTATAAGATTTATGTTTCATTTATTGCTATTTGTTCATATTAGTAGCATTAGTTTCCTAAATTATTTGAGCATGTTTGAGTTTAAATAAAATCTTTTTCTTAAGGCATGAAATTTGAATGTGAGAATTTGAACTTGCGTACAGATGGCGCCTCATCGTGACCTTCGCGCACCTCTACCTCCACTGCCTCCTCCACCGCCGCCGCCACCTCCTCAGCCCCCTCCACCAGTAGATGTTGGGGCTCAGGTGCTTGCAGGATTAGCCCGCATCTTGGAGCAGCATGCTGATGCTTTGAGGTCTAGATCCAGTACGGTCTACGAGTAGTTCAGGAAGATGGATCCCAAAGACTTTTCTGGCAGTACGGATCCGATGGTAGCGAAAGGCTGGATTCGCTTGCTTGAGGCGATTTTCCGCTATATAGAGTTGGGAGATGAGGACCGAGTTCGCTGCATGGCGTTCCTACTCAAGTACGACGCCGCTTTTTGGTTTTAGGGTGTAGAGAAGACTGTTGATGTTACCACCTTGACTTGGGAGGAATTCAAGACTCTCTTCTATGAGAAATACTATACAGCTGAGGTGAGAGCACAGTTAAAGAGGGAGTTCATGAGTCTCCGGCAGGGAGATCTGTTTGTATCCGAGTTTGTGCGCAAATTCGAGAGGGGCTGCCTCTTCGTGCCCTTGATAAGGAATGATGAGGCGAAGAAGTTGCAGCACTTTATTGCATGTTTGAGGCCTACTATCCGTAGGGATGTGATGATGGCTGAGCCAGTGGATTATGCAGCTGCCGTCAGGAAGGCTATGAGGTCCGAGCAGTCCTTGAAGGACATCAGTGCCGAGGTTCATAACAAGAGAACCTTCACTGATCAGGGTCACCAGCAGCTGCAGGACAAGAGGCCATTTACTGGGCCACAGAGACAGCAGGGACCCTTTTGACCTCAGGGGCATATGGACCATAGGCCCCAGGGGCATCATGCCCAAAGAACTCAGGTTCACCGACCTAGAAACCCGCTCCTCCAAAGACTGGGAGAAGTCTTTTTGCCCGGATTGCAAGCGTTCCCATAATGGGCAGTGTCTGGCAGGTACCAGAGTCTATTATTGGTGCAAGAAGCCAGGACACGTGGTTTCAGATTGTCCTTGGCACAAGACGCCAACTCAGGGGAGAGTCTTTGTGATGCAGGCCAAGGAGGCTGATCCTGATACCACGCTCATCACAAGTAATATTTAGAGCTTTTGATTAAGGGTGATTTAATTGATTCGTAGATGCAATTTTTGATTATGAGCTTTTTTTATTGGGAATGTGAACTTATTAGGTTGCATGCTTCGTGTTAGTTATTTGTGTTGGCATGAATAATTATGAATTTGGGAATTCGTTGAATTAGAATGAACCTAAGTAGAACTAGTCTTGTTTGCTTTCAATCTTTCCGTGGTTGTATTCACCTTTAATGCAGGTAGAATTATAGCAGTCGGTGTAGCCACTAGAGCCTTGTTAGACTCGGGGGCTACACATTCTTTTATTTCGGAGGCTTTACCCGCAAGCGGGGTATTGAGTGTGAAGAGTTGTTTGGTGGATTCACAGTAACCATCCCATCAGGGGAAGAGATTTCCACGATGAATATAGCAAAGAATCTTGAACTCTTGTTGCAAGGGCAATCAGTGAGTGCAGATCTGATAGTGTTGCCCATGCCTGAGTTTGACATGATACTAGGGATGGACTGGTTGATGAAGAACGTTGTGGTGATTGATTTTCAGCAGCGATCAGTGATGTTTAGAACGGAGGGGGAGGAACCATTTTGGTTCGAGGCTACTAGGAGTTCGAGGAGGACTTAGATTATATATTTCATGCAAGCTAACCAGTTGGTGCATGATGGATGTGAGGCATTCTTAGCCAGCATATCTTTGACTGGGATGCCAGCACGTCCAGATATTTCAGATGTGGACGTTGTCAGAGATTTTGAGGATGTGTTTCCAGGCAATGTTGTAGGTATCCCACGTGATAGAGAAGCCGAGTTCTCTATCAACTTGGTATCGGATACTGTGCCAATCTCTAAGGCACCATATAGATTGGCTCCTACGGAAATGAAAGAATTAAAAGAGTAGATTCAAGAGTTGCTTGATAAGGGATTCATACGCCCTAGTTTCTCTCCGTGGGGCACAACAGTCCTATTTGTGAAAAAAAGGACGGAAGCCTAAGGTTGTGCATTGTTTACCGAGGGCTGAATGAAGTGACGGTAAAGAACAAGTACCCACTTCCAAGAATTGAGGGTCTCTTTGATCAGTTACAAGGAGCCTCTGTATTTTTGAAGATTGATCTTCGCTCCGGTTATCACCATTTGAAGGTGAAGGAGTCTGATGTGTTCAAGACAGCGTTTAGAACTCGTTATGGCCACTATGAGTTCCTTGTGATGCCGTTCGGAATGATGAACGCGCCCGCGGTCTTCATGGATCTTATGAACCGCGTGTTCCAGCCGTACTTGGACCAGTTTGTCATTGTTTTCATTGATGATATCCTCATTTATTTGAAGGATAGAGAAGAACATTTGAAGCATTTGAAGACAGTTCTTGGGGTACTCCGAGAGCAAAAGTTGTATGCCAGGTTTGACAAATGTGAGTTTTGGTAAGAGAGAGTAGCATTCTTGGGCCATATTATTTCCAAGAGTGGAGTGGAAGTGGATCCTTCAAAGGTTCAAGCATTGAAAGAGTGGTCTCTACCTAGAAACGCATCGGAGATTCGCAGTTTTCTCGGATTGGCCGGTTACTAAAGGAAGTTTATCAAGGGCTTTTCGTCAATTGTTGTGCCCTTGACAGCATTGACCAAGAAGAATGCCAAGTTTATTTGGAAGCCAGAGTGTCAAGAGAGCTTTGATGTGTTGAAGGAAGCTCTTACGACGGCACCAGTGTTAGCTATGTCATCAGAAGAGGGCGATTTTGTGGTTTATACTGATGCTTTCAAGTTGGGACTTGGGGCAGTGCTTATGCAGCAAGATAGAGTTATTGCTTATGCTTCTAGGCAGTTTAAGGAGCACGAGAAGAACTAACCTACTCATGATTTGGAGTTAGCAGCAGTGGTGTTCGCTCTCGAGATTTGGAGACACTATCTCTATGGAGAGAAGTGTAAGATATTTACTGACCATAAGAGCCTCAAATACTTCTTCACCTAGAAGGAATTGAACATGAGGCAACGGATATGGTTAGAGTTTGTGAAGGACTATGACTGCAACATTAGTTACCATCCGGTTAAGGCTAATGTCGTCGCAGATGCATTGAGCAGAAAGACAGCGGTGATTGCCTCTTTGACGGTGTCTAGACCGTTGCAGGATGAGATTCAGAGATTTGGACTATAGTTATATGCCAAGGGTAGAGCTCCTAGATTGTCAGCCTTGACAGTGCAAACTACTTTGTTTGACCGTATCAATGTTGCTCAAGCAGTTGATGAGCAGTTGAGTAAGTGGAGACAGAGAGCTGACAAGAGAGGCAGTGACTTGTATTCAGTAGTAGATGGGATTGTGAGGTTTGGAGGTCGACTTTGGGTGCCCGCAGGTGATTCTCTGCGAGTTACTATCATGGTAGAGGCGCATACATCACCGTACTCTATCCACCCAGGCAGTACGAAGATGTATCGAGACCTTCAGCAGTTGTACTGGTGGCCGGGTATGAAGCGCGATATCGGCCGGTTTGTGTCAGAGTGTCTGACATGCCAGCAGGTCAAAGCAGAACATCGGAGACCTGCAGGATTGCTTAAGCCACTCCCTATTCTCGAGTGGAAATGGGAGAATATTACCATGGATTTTGTTGTTGTCTTGCTGAGGACAATGAGAGGTTCGAATGCTATTTGGGTTATTGTTGACCGTCTCACTAAGTCGGCGCACTTTTTTCCGGTCAGGACAAATTTCTCTATGACTCAGTATGAGGAGTTGTATATCCGGGAGATATTCAGGCTACATGGTATCCCTGTTTCCATAGTGTCTGATAGAGATCCGCGGTTTACTTTGTCTTTTTGGAAGAGTCTTCACTCAGCTTTGGGGACGAAGCTTTTGTTTAGCACTGCCTTTTACCTACATACGAATGGAAAGTCCAAAAGGGTCATACATAATTCTAGAGGATCTTCTGATAGCCTGTGTTATTGACTTCCATGATAGCCGGGAGTCGAGGTTACCATTGGTGGAATTTGCTTTTAACAACAGCTATCAGGCCACCATTAGTATGGCGCCTTACGAGGCACTCTATGGGCGACCGTGTAGATCACCGGTTTTGTGGACAGAGATTGGTGAGAGGTCAGAGTTAGGACTAGAGATTGTTCAGCAGACCGACGAGGTCGTAGCCAAGATCCGTGACAGGATGAGGACTACACAGAGCAGACAGAAGAGTTACACTAATTTAGGAGGAGAGACTTGGAGTTCATGGTGGGAGATCATGTGTTTGTCCGAGTAGCACCTATGAAGGGTGTTATGAGATTTGGGAAGAAAGGGAAATTAGCACCGAGGTTCATAGGACCCTTCGAGATATTGGATAGAGTAGGGGCTTTGTCTTATAGTGTAACGCCCCGATTTTATCTTAATTGAGTTTATTTGAGATAATCAGAGTTTGCAGAAGTCGAGAGCCGACTTGATTTTGATCAGGGTTTATTTTGCAATTTTCGGATTTTTCAGGGACTAAAACGCAACTAATGGATTTTATATATTATTTGCACTTGGATTGACTTTATAATCACTTCATCTCCTCCCCATAGCCATGTTCTACCATTGAAATGCCCCTTTAGAGATTTCAAGCTTTCAGATTTCAGTTTCCGGTCGATCCGTCCGTTGGAATTTATTTTTGAAGGCAGATTAGCGATCACCACAGCGAGAGCTTCATTCTATCGTAAGTTTTTCTTTGATCAGATATACTTCTATTTTTGGATGTTGTTAGAATCGATTGAGTTTCGGTTATGTTGTTCTTGAACGAGTTCTTATCGTTTATTCTCAGTCGGTTTTGAATTAGAGCGTCGTTCGGAATTGTTTTAATTTTTGGGAGAATTTTTGAAAAAGTGGATTTTGAGATGTGTTGGATTTGAGTTGTTATTGTTGTATTAGCATTGAATTGAGCTGTTTGAAATGCTGTACTGCTGTCTGCATTTCCAATTTGTTCAGTTTATAGTCGTTATGCCGCCGGTTTGAGCTTTGAGATTTTGAACCATTTGAATCGTAGAACTTTGGCAATGGGTTGTTCGTCGTTGTTGATCATATTTTGCCTATGTATAAATTCGTTTGAAGTTTGTCGAGCCCAGAGTTAGCAGCAGCCGATTGTCGGAGAGTTGGACGAAGAACGGTAAAGAGATTAACTTGAGCAATTGTTGTTGTTATGTTGTATAGTTTCTGATATAACCTTTTATTGTAGCTTATCCAGAGTTGGAGCTATTCGTATCGAAAGGTACAAGAAGTCATCGTTTTAGCGGGATAGCACACTCGAGCAGTTGGTTCTTGAGTTTTCCCTTAAATCTCATACTTGCATCAATACTTGTTCTAGAATGTGCAGCATGTATTTTGTTGTTTGAACTTTGTTATATGGCTTAATGCTTTATGTTTCTTATGCATTCATCTTGAGCCAAACCTTTGATTTCAGCGATAAGAACGACCCTTTTTATTTATACGTTTTGGGGGCTATGTTGTGAGTGGCCTGGGTTGTAGAAGTTCACCTAGTGTCAGCATACTACTTATAGTCGCACCAAAGTCTAGGGGATTGGGATACGTGGCACCACCTCGATTGGGAAAGTCGGTGAGTCATTACGTGATCTCATCCTCGAGATCCCAAAATCATAGCAGCAATCCCTTGTTTATCAGAGTTGATATCCTGATTTTAAAGACATGCATTTCATTACATTGATATTGAATATGTTGTTTTCTTGAAATCATGTTTGTTGTTATATTACTTGTTATTGCATGTTATGTTGCTTTTACTGGGAATATCATTCTCACCGGAGTTATCCGGCTATTGCTTTGTTTTGTATGTGTACTTAGCAACAGGTGGGGCAGGATCAAGTCAGCGAAGACCTGGTTAGCATCAAGAGTGAGAGATAGAAGTGGGACTCGGTTTAGAAGTCGAATCATCATGTCAATCTAGTTTATGATTTGAAGCATTTTAGAACTCAAACTTGTTGTTGTTTGTAGTTTCTATTATTCGAATATTATGGATTTAATGTCGTCATTTCATGTACTATGAACCTTGTTATGCATCTTGATGTATTGGACTTGAGCTTTGGCAAGTTTTCTGCTGTTTATTTAGCTCTGTTCTGTCACCGCTCGATCGGTAAGATTTAACCGATCGAGCGATGACATTTGTGCCAAGTTTTTGTTTTGCATTTAAGTGGCCCGCTCGATTGGTTGAATCTTACCGATCGAGCGGAGTTGGTCTTCTTCGGGCAGTAACTTTAGCATTTGTTGCTCGCTCAATCGGTTGGATCTTATCGATCGAGCGATGCCCTATTTCAAAAAAAAAATTATTGCTTTTAACCTTGGATTATTGTATGCTTAATTATTTTTTAATCTGAGATTAGTTGTTTAGAACCGAAGTCTCACATATAGGGTGGCCCTGCCACCAAACCCTGATGGAGAAGAGACTCCGTAACAAGTCGATTTCCGATGATCAAAGTGAGATGGCAGAACCATTCAGATGAAGAGGCCACTTGGGAAGCAGAGGCGGATATCCGGACTCGTTACCCAGAGCTTTTTGGTAAGTCTTAAATTCGAGGACGAAATTCCATATTAGGGAGGGAGGAATTGTGACACCTAGAATTTCTTAATTTATGTTTCATGCCTAAATCAGTCTTTAATATTTATGATTTTAATTATTTTAATTTTCTGTGTTAATTGGCTAAATATTAGATTTTTCCCGCGCATTAGAATTTATTATTTTTAAGTTTTGCGAAAACTAGCATTTTAATTCCCGGACTAGTAAAAATCAAATTTAATATTTTAAGTTAGGATTTTTTTTAAGCTTGTATTTTTATTTAGCGTGATTAAATTGTTGTCCTAATTGCTAGTTTAGATTTAGCACTTTTTAAAGGTGTGTCTCACTTTTTCATGAAACTTCCAACACTCTCATTTTTTTTTCTCTTTTCTAGGGTTACCTATTCTAGAATTTGGACTCAAGGATTAAATCCTAGCCACACACTCACACTCACTCAAAAACTCACGCACACACATACTCAAACACACACAAGAGCCAATTTCTTTGCCCTGTTCTTCAAGAACCCATCGGCTATGCTATTTTCTTCATTCAAACTCTTCAATCTTCTTTTCCTTCCCCGGTTATTCACTTCATAGCAAGCTGTTCGAAGTTCTGGAGCTCATCCAGCTCGTGTCCAGCTCGATTTTTTTTTAGCTCAATCGAGCAACACTTTCTCCCCAGCTTCGGTCGGCCATAGCTCTTAGGAGCTCTTGTTCTTCAATTTTTGTAGCATTAGGCAAGAATGTGGCTTCTTTCTTCCCCATGTAGATTACTATATATATTGTGTATTGCATTCTATGAAATTTTCGAAATACACATACATATTTATGCCCTGTTTTCGGTTCTTGCATTGCACAGATTTGTTTTCTTTTTCTTAATCTTGCTTGAGATATAATATTGGTTGGTGAGGTTGGAAATGTATATGAACTTGGAATATTGAATGCAATGATGCTTGGGTATTCGAAATTTCCAGATTTTAATTGCACAGCATGATGTTCAAAAAAATTATATTTCTCTCTTGGCATGTTGGCTCGAAAATTTCCAAATTTATTCTTGACATGTGGGTTCTAAATTTTCAGTTTCTTCTTGACATGCTGGTTCGAAATTCTGTGTTTACTTGTGATGAGATCGGATGGTGGATTAGGAGTGATAAGTGTGTTGTGTATACATTATTTTGTGTCATTTTTATATTTATTTCGCATGCATTTATTTTATTTTCGTGTGTTTTGTTGGTATTTTATTTTATGTTCATGTATTCTACTCTCCTGGTTGAATTTTGTAGGATAATGGGGCTTTTAGGAACCAACATTGATAAAGACTCGCGCGCGCGCGAGACTCCTTCTCGTGCGTGCGCCGTACTAAGTTTCAGAAACATAAAAGTCAAGGTGCGCACGCGAGAGGTTACCAGAGCCACTGTTTTATTGAGCTGCGCACGCGCGAGATCCATTCCAGGCGCGCGCCCGTGTTCGGGAGCTTGATGTGTTCGAGAATTTTAGGTTGAGGAGGATTCTAATTGGCGCGGACCCTATAAATAGAAGTTTTATGATCTTTTTGGAGACTTTTGTCTTTTTATTTTTGCACGCGAAGGCTGAAGGCGGCTGCTTGAACACTTCTCCATTTTTTCTTCTATTCTCGTATTTTCTAGTTTATGATTTTAGACTTGGTTTGATTAATTATGTTTATTAGTGAGTAGTAGTTTTTTTTCGATCAAGGCCACGTGATTGGGCCAGACAATTTATGTAGAAAACTTGATGGTTTATTCAAGAATTTTCAGACTTTATTTTATTTTATTGATTATCGAATTTATATTTGTCTTGTGAATTTTCTGGCCAGTTATTTGCTTGCATGTTAATTGATTCCAATTAGACAGAGGAGATTTCGATTTTGATCACTTTGATATTCAACATTTTGTAAAACCAACTAGAAATAGAATTTGGTTTCAATGTGCGGTTTAGGTGTTTACTGAATTTTCACAGTTCATCATGCATTCAAATATGATTAGAATTATGAAAGATTAATCCGTCAATATTTGAATAGGTTTGATTGTTCTAGAAATAGTCCTTTGAACAAATTAGGAAAAATCCCGCGAATTAAGATTAAGTCTGATGTCTTAGATCGACTGCTTGTGACATGAATTGTCTGGTACCTACGTGTGTCCTTGATCGAATTATTTCCAATTTGAATTTTAATCTAAAATTTTATGTTGCGTTTTTATTGAGTTAAAATTTAATTGCAATTTAGTTTTTTAGTTAAAATTTAAAATCAATCTTTTTTATTCGTCTAGATTAAGTAGGAATAATTATATTCTACTAGTCATATTTATACAGTCCCTGTGGGTTCGACATCTGATTTTATTCACTATCTATAACTTGACCTTGTACGCTTGCCAGTTGATTTTTATCATACCGATTTTAGCGGTCAAGGAGCTACCATGGGTGAAACGTAGTTCACATGGTAGCGTTAGAATGTGTGAAATTGCAACGTGGTCTTGGTTTGGAGGATTTTGAAACTGCCCAGTTTTCTTAGGGGTTGATTTTGGTTGCATGATGGAGTTACATTTGAGGTTGGGTATGGTAAATTTTAAGGTGCTTTGGGTGATCTTAAATGTTGGTTTGTGATTCTAGGATAGTGGCTTGGGTGATGGACAAATAGATAGAATTTGGATTGGATAGGAGGGAGTGGTCATGAGCAGATTTTTGTGAACTTAGGGGCCGTCCATAAATGGGAGTCTAAGGTGGGGTTAAAGGAAGAATTTGGCTAAGGGCTCGGGTCTGGAATTGGGTTAAGATGTTAGGATTATGTCGGTTAAAGAGGAATTTAATTCGGTTAAATTTTGATAGGGTTATAAGCTTACGAAGGTCTAGGTGCAGATTTTGGACTTAAAGGGGCTGCTGTCCGAAAATAAATTTCTGTAGCATGATTGGATGGGAATAATATGTCTGTTTGAACACGTTTTTAGATCAGTCAGATCTGATACCCGGAGCAGCGGAAGTTTAAATTTTTTCTTTACTGATATGGAACGATTCCATATCATGGGTATCAAATCCTTACGATTAAAATATACAAGTAAAATAATAATAACAATTATAATTTTACCTCTTCAAGCTATGGCTTGAACTATGGACTCCAACAGATTAAATCTGCTCTTGTTGTAAATCCCAGGAACCGATGACTCGCTCGATCAACTCCTGAATTAGGTCCACGAATAGAAAATTGAAACCCTCTGATTGATTGCACTAGAAATCAATCAGATGTTTATCGAAGAGATTTACAGATTTGATCTGTCAATTCAGAATGTAATTTTCAAAAAATCACAGACTAAATTCTCTCACAAAAGGGAGAAAGAGTTCGAAAATTCTCCTTAGAATTAATCTAGGATTTTGGAAAAATGTAGATGTGTTTTTCTTTCGAAAATCCCATCAACTCCTATATATAATTTCTGTACTGGACTAATTATATGTCTAATATGACACTAACACCTTAGGGCCCATTAGTCATAACTTAAGCCCAACAAGCCAAGCCTGTTATTATAAAAATTAATATAAAATTCATCATGACTCCGATTGATAAACTAATTTCACCAATGTGCACAGAAACCATTTATGCACCTTTTAAAGTCAAGATAACTTTTCTGAATCCGAATTCAGTGATTTCCAAAAATGTCCATCCCTATGTCATTTTAGGAAATTCCACTCCCTTTAGTTAAGAATTCCAACTTCTCTTTCGCCAAATTTAACTCTTTAAATTCAACTATCTCAACGGGGATTAGAAATCCATTACTTGTGTAACCCTCAATGGTTCAGGGATACAGCAAGTCGTGGGCTCACAACTCCTTGTGACTCGGAACATTCCGACTTACCCATCAATTCATGGTAAGAGCGCCTAGCAACATCGCCCCATGATTCCCTAGGTATCACTGATAGTTCCTGCAAGAACCAGTAGGTTTTGGTTAGCGTACAGTACGGTCCCTTCATCCATATATCCCGATCGAATCAACAACCATTGGTACATCGAGAGTCGTTCGAGATTCGATAACTATGCAATACATCTTGAAGATCAAATAGTGACATCGCATGTGCTACTAGGAAACCAAGTAACCTAAAGCACATCATGTACTCTGGCCAGAGATTTTTCACACTAATATCTCCTCAGATCGCATAGGATATCCATACTTGCAAGCGTGTGGTGAATCCTTGACAACAAAGCATTGAATCCTATATGTGTCGTAATTGTACCCAATCTCGACACCTAATGACCCTCATAGAGTTGGTAAATGAGTCAAAGTACAGTACTAACATATAGAGTCTCCATGATGTTTCAAGTAGTAAGGATACAACCAAAACCGCGGACTTATCCACTCAATTAATGATAAACACTTGGAAAGTCCGAATAGGGTAGTTCGATCATCCATCATATGAATATCCATTTGCATGCTTCGAACATCTCTATGTTCTATACAAATGAAACGTGGTACTAGGCATCGCAAATGCTAGTCTCAATCTCGAGTGATCCTTATCCTTATTAGCGGACGGCTCAATTGACTAGGAACTATTTAGAATATACAGTGATTATAAGATGTGTTTCATGATAGTCATTCAATTCTACTATCACATCTTACATGCACTCTAGTATATTCAAGGTCTTTATCTAAACATCGTATAGTACGTCACAACATAATAATATGATAAAAGATAAAGTAAATGTCAATATAAAAATGTAAATTATATTAAACAAAGATTGTTTACACATAGAGTCACAAAAACCCTTAGCCACAAGTTGGCTAACCGGGCACCCACTCTTTCAAATAATACGTCTAGGATCACTCCTATGTTTAGTACTAAGTGTGAGAGAGTCATGGTTTCAAGCGGAATCCTTTTTGAATAAGAATCGAGCAAGTTACAAATTTTACGGGCGAACCGCTACAATTTGTCGTAAGCTCTACATTATGGTTTAGTTTTCTCATCCTTTGTTTTGTCTCCTAAATCACCATCCCGATCATCCATGTGTGAGTCATTTGCATGTTTATTGATCAAATATTTACATGTACGTCATATTTACATATGCAAGCTAAGTCTCATATTTATGAATGAAAGAAAGTATTTTTATTAACGAAGTGAGATGATTGTGACTACAGTAAAATTCATGTGTTTGGACGGGCTGGGAGACGTCTTAGCTTCCCTTACCGAAATTCATGTGTATGGACGCGCTAGGAGAAATCTTTGCTTCCCATACCAACCATAGGGCAAGACGAGTTGGGTGTTATCCTGACTTCATTGCGGCATAGTGCACTGCAGCCATGATCATAATCGAAACTCACATAGTCACAATCCAAGGATCTAAGTTCACAGTTTCAGTTCAAGTCATTTATATACATGTTCAGTACAGTATATTAAGTTTCATTGCTCATGTTTGACTTAATCATGCATATGTTTCATTTAGGTTCACTCTTTTCATTCAGAAATCATTTATTTAATTTAAGGGCGCAAAGTATATTTTATTACAAGTTATTTTCAATATGCATGTGCTTTTATTTACGTAGTACTCGTTATCCCCCCCCCCTCCATATTCTTGCTGAGTCTTTTAGGCTCACTACACTTATTTGTTTTCAGGTGATGACTATTACATTGAGGCTGAGGGGCAGGATCCCCATGTTGAGGTCACTGGTGGTGCAGGCCCTTGACCGACGTGCTTTCAACTTTTCCGTAAAAACTCTGATGTTTTTTTTTATTTATGAGTTGAAATATTGTGAGACCTCGGTTCTAAACAACAATTTAAGGAGTAATTCAATAAGTAAGCAATTAAAAGCCAAGAGCTTTTTTTAAAAAAAAAAAAAGAGGACGCGCGGGCGCGTATGGCGTCCTGCCCAAGCCCTCGCGTGGGCGCGCCACCCGAGGCACGGGCGCGCCTGAAGCTCTGCCCAAAAATTCCAAAACAAAGTGCGGGATGCGCGGGCGCGCCACCCGAGGCACGGGCGCGCATGGCCTGCTGAAATGGCTCAAAATAACCTCCAAAAGTGCAATAACATAACCAAAAGAACTCTAACATGATCCAACTAATATATATCCAACAACATAGAATTTAAATACATAAAAGTGAAGAACACGCATCGATGCTAGCTATTACAAGCCGAATACAGAATACAAGAGTTCTAACCACAAGCAAGACCACTTCCAATCCAAGTTCCAGTTCTTAACATGCTTCAAAACATAAACTAGATTGTCATGCTAACAAGACTTCTAAACCAAGTCTCACTTCTACATCATTCCCTCAAAGCTAAACATGCCTCTTCTGACTTGATCCTGCCCCACCTGTTGCCAAGTACACATACAAAACAAAGCAACAGCCGGAAAACCGGTGAGAATAATAATCCCAGTAAAAGCAACATACAAGTGATACAACAACAAACATGCTTTCACAACAACAACAAGATCAATAACAACGTAATGAAATGCATGTCTTTAAACCGGGATATCAAATCTGATAAACGAGGGATTTCTGCTGTGCTTTTGGGATCCCGAGGATGAGATCACGTAACCACTCACCGACTCTCCCAATCGAGGTGGTTCCACGTATCCCACTCCTCTAGACTTTGAGCAACTATAATGAGTATGCTAGCACTAGGCGAAATGACTACGACCTAGGCCACTCAATTATAGTTCCCAAACGTCTAAACAAAAAAGGCTATTCTGCCCGCTGAAATCAAAGTTGGCTCAAGATGAATGCATAACAGAATATAAAACATAGCCATATAATAAAAGCTCAAGCAATTCAACAAGACACAAGTTTCTGAAGCTAGAACAAGTGTAGATGCAAGTATGTGCTTTTAAGGGAAACTCGAGAACCAACTGTCCCGAGTATGCTATCCCGCTATTGATGACTGCTTTTACCTTTTAAGGCAGTAGTTCCAACTTTTGGGAAGCTACAACAAAAGATTGTATCAAAGTCTAACCAATCTAAACAACAACAAGGCTCAAGGTAATTATCTATACCGTTCTTCGTCCAAATCTCTGAAACGAACAAATGCTGTTAACCCTGGGCTTGACAAACTCCAAACGAATCTGTTCAGATACCAACAAATGATCAATAACCACGATCAACTTACAAGCCAAGATCACAACTCAATAACGGTTCGAAATCCCCAAAACTCAAATCGACGGCAAAACGGCTATAAACTGAACAAACCGACAACGCAGACAGCAAATCAATAGTGATATCAACTCAATTCAATGCTAATACAACAACAACAAGACAAACCCAACAAATCTCAAAATCATGATTTTCGAAAATAGCTTCCAAAAATCATAACAATTCCGAACGTCGCTCTAATTCAAAACCGACAGATAATAAACGATCAGAACTCCGCCAAGAACAACATACTAGAATCTAGATCGATTCTAACAACCTCCGAAAAACAAAACATATCTGATCGGAGAAATACTTACGGTATAACGGAGCTCTCACTGCAGTTATCACTAATCTGCCTTCAGAAATAATTTCTAACGGCCGGATCGAGCTCGGGAGGAAATCTGGAAGCTTGGAAAATCTTGAAGGAGTCTTCAATGGAGGAGCTCGATTTAGAGAAGAGGATGAAATGATTTCCAAGTCAAACAAATGTGTAGATAATATATAAAAATAAATATTTGCGTTTTAGTCCCTGAAATTTCCAAAATTTGCAAAAAGGACCCTGATCAAAAACAAACCGGCTCGAGAACTCTGTAATCTCTGATTAACTCAAATAAACTCATTTAAGAAAAAAATAGGGCGTTACAATTCTCCCCCACTAAGAAGAGATTTCGTCTTCGAAATCAATGAGAACCACAACTCATAAGATAGAATAAAGAACTAACGACAGTAAGAAGAACTCACGTCATCCGAATAACTCCGGAAATCGCTGTCTCATGTCAGAATCTGTCTCCCAAGTCGCTTCCTTGACGCCGTGACGGCTCCACTGCACTTTCACCAAAGGAATCGACTTGGTCCTGAGTTGTTTCTCCTTCCGATCAAGTATCTGAATCGGTCGCTCAAAGTAGCTCAGAGTCTCGTCTAACTCGGCTTCGTCAGGCTGAAGGATATGTGAAGGATCTGGATGATACTTTCGCAGCATAGAGACGTGAAAAACATCGTGAATACCAGATAAAGACGGAGGAAGTGCAAGTCTGTAGGAAAGATCGCCTATCTTCTCGAGAATCTCGTACGGGCCGATGAATCTCGAAGATAACTTCCCTCTCTTACCGAATCTGACAGTGCCTCTGAACGGAAAAATCTTAAGGAAAACGCGGTCTCCCTGCTCAAAACTCAAAGGTCTACGTCTGACGTTCGCATACTTCGCCTGTCTATCTTGAGCTGACTTCATTCTGGTCTGAATGATCTTAACCTGCTCTGCCATATCTCTAAGCATATCCGGTCCCAAATCTGGTGACTCGGACAAGTCATCCCAAAAAAACGGAGATCGGCATTTCTAACCGTACAATGCCTCAAAAGGCGCCATACCGATACTCGCTTGGAAGCTGTTGTTGTAAGAAAACTCGACAAGAGGCAAAGAATCCTGCCAACTAGTGCCAAAGTCTAGCACTACCACTCGCAGCATATCCTCTAATGTCTGGATAGTCCACTCTGACTGTCCATCGGTCTGAGGATGATAAGCTGTACTCAGATGCAATCGAGTACCAAGTGCCCCCTGAAGACTGTGCCAGAAGTGAGAAGTGAATCTAGGATCTCTGTCTGAAACGATCGACTTCGGCACACCATGCAATCTCACAACATTGCTACAACTCAGCCATCTGATCATGATGATACGTCATCCTGTATGGAATAAAACAAGCAGACTTCGTCAATCGGTCGATCACTACCCAAATAGCATCGCATCCTCGAACGGATCGTGGTAGCTTCGTGACGAAATCCATGGAAATGTGATCCCACTTCCATTCAGGAACAGATAGACTGTGCAACAGACCTCCTAGTAGCTTCCGTTCTGCTTTCACCTGTTGACAATTCAAACACCGAGATACAAACCTCGCTACGTCGCTCTTCATTCTCTTCCACCAGAACTGGTTCTTCAGATCGTTGTACATATTATGACCTCCAGGATGAATACTAAACCGACTGCAATGAGCCTCTCGGAGAATACGCTGTCTCAACTCCGAAATATCAGGCACAACAATACGGTTATTCACGAACAAAACATCATCTCTAACCTGGAATTCAGACTGATGACCCGATCTGACTTTCTCTACTGAAATCTGGATGCTCGGCTCAGAATTCTGTGCTTCTCTGATTGCAACAAACAACTCTGGCTCGGCTTGAATAGCAAACACTCTGATAGTCTCCCTATCTGTTTAAAACTCTAAACCAAAAGTGCAACAATCATCGATCAACTGAAAAACACCGATAGTAGAAAGAGATAAAGAACAAAGCTTTCGGCTCAAGGCATCTACAACTGCATTAGACTTCCCCGGATAGTACTTGATTTCACAGTCGAAATCCTTCAACAGATCTAACCATCTTCTCTGTCTCATATTTAGCTCTGCCTGTGAAAACAAGTACTTAAGGCTCTTATGGTCAGAAAAGATCTCGAAAGACTCACCATAAAGATAGTGACGCCAGATCTTCAGAGCAAAGACGATCGCAGCTAGTTCAAGATCATGGACCGGATAACGAGTCTCGTGCGGTTTCAGTTGCCTCGATGCATACGCTATCACATGCTTATGCTGCATAAGAACACAACCCAAGCCTCGGTTAGAAGCATCACAATAGACTGTGAAACCTCCAGTACCCTTCGGAATAGAAAGAATTGGAGCACTGGTCAGTCTCCTCTTCAGATCAACAAAGCTAGCCTCACAATCTGGAGTCCAAACAAAAGGCGCATTCTTCTGAGTCAGCTGGGTAATAGGCTTGGCAATAGACGAGAAACCCTCGATGAAACGACGGTAATAACCAGCTAAACCCATGAAGCATCGGATCTCCGGCACTGAAGTAGGTCTAGGACAATTCATAACCGCTTCAATCTTGCTGGGATCGACAAAAATCCCATCTTCAGAAATAATGTGACCGAGAAAGACAACTCGATCTAACCAGAATTCACACTTAGACAGCTTGGCAAACAACTGCTCAACTCGCAAAATCTGCAGTACGGTCCTCAAGTGCTCTGCATGGTCAGTACGGTTCTTCGAGTAGATAAGAATATCATCGATAAAGATAATGACGAACTCATCTAAATAATGCTGAAAGATACGGTTCATCAAACCCATAAAAACCGCTGGGGCGTTAGTCAAACCGAACGGCATGACTATAAACTCAAAGTGGCCATACCTCGTCCTGAATGCGGTCTTAGGAACGTCTTCCTCTTGCACTCTCAACTGGTGATAACCTGACCTCAGATCAATCTTAGAGTAGACAGAAGAACCCTGCAGCTGATCAAACAAGTCATCTATTAGGGGTAAAGGATACCTGTTCTTAACTGTAGCCTGATTCAATTGACGGTAGTCGATACAGAGTCGCATAGAACCATCCTTCTTCCGAACGAATAGAACAGGAGCACCCCAAGGCGATACACTAGGTCTGATGTATCCCTTGGCAATCAAATCCTCAAGCTGCTCCTTCAACTCTCTCAATTCAACAAGTGCCATACGATAAGGAGCTTTTGAAATAGGTTGAGTACCTGGCACTAAGTCAATGCTGAATTCGATTTCTCGAATAGGCGGCAATCCAGGAACATCTTTCGGGAACACATCCGCAAATTCTCTAACCATCGATAAATCTACCAAAGCTGGGCTAGATTTCAGTACATCAACTGCATACACCAAAAATCCTTCTGCACCTTTCTGTAGCAAACGAGTCATAGATAACACTGAAATCAAAGGAATTCTAGATCGAGAACCCTTACCAAAGAATTTCCACTCGTCTGCCATTTCCGGTCTAAACCTGACAACTTTCTGGAAACAATCGACTGTCGCCCTGTACTTGGTTAAAGCATCTATCCCGACAATACAATCAAAATCTGACAGTCCAAGTACAATACAGTCGAATTCTAACAAATTTCCTTCAAAACACAGTTCACAGTTCCTGACTAATCTGATAGAAACAATTCCTCCACCCAAAGGTGTAGTAACAGCTACTACTGTAGGCAACAATTCAGTTGGCAAAGCATGCAATAATACGAATTTCTCAGAGATAAAAGAATGGGAAGAACCTGTATCTATCAAGACATGAGCAGAATAACCGAAAATCGAACAGTTACCTGCTATAACATCGTCAGGTGCTGCTTGAGCCTGATCCTCTGTCAGAGCAAAGACTCGTGCTTGCTGTCTCGGAGGCTGATTTGCACTGGTACTACCTCCCTGTCTGTTCTGCTGCTGAGGCTGGAAAGAGTGCACTGCAGAAGACTGCCTCTCAGGCTGAGCTGCAGGTCTAGACGAACTCCCACTCTGAGCTCTATCTCTATTACGCTGAGGGCACACCTTAGAGAAGTGTACCGGTTGCTGACATGTGTTACAATTGCCGAAGACTCCCACACACTGATCCGGTGAGTGCCTTCCTCCACACTTGCTGTAGTACAAGGATGATGACCCAGAACTCGGTCCTGAACCGAATTGCTTCGAACCACTGGAACTGGACGAACTGTTCCCCTGCCTCTTGAAATGTTTACCTCTTGCCTTATACTGATCCTTTATGTTTCCCCCACTATTACCACCTTCATACCTCTGTTGCTGGTTCTGATGCTGAGGTGGCTGATTCTGATACTGAGAGGGTTGGTTCTGATACTGCCTCTGCTGCTAAGGTGCTACCTGATTACCTCTTTGCCTCCACAAGCCTGCTTCTGCTCCCTTTGCGTGATTCATGGCATCCGCAAAGTTGTCTGGCCTAGCAGTGTTTACCAAAGTGAAGATGTCAGGATTCAAGCCATTTATGAAGTGATCTGCCTTAGCTTCTTCATCTCCGGCAATTAGTGGTGCAAAACGCAACAGACTATCAAACCTGGCAATGTACTCTTCGATGTTCAGATTCCCTTGTCTCAAATTGGCAAATTCTGCTCCCTTGTCCTTACGGTACGAGATAGGGAAAAACCGCTTATAGAATTCAGATTTAAAAAGAGTCCAAGTAACTTCCGTACCTCTATTCTCTATTGCTTTCTTTGTCATGATCCACCAGCTCTTAGCGACCCCACGTAGCTGATGAATGACTAACCTGATTCTGCGGTCATCTGTGTAATCAATGGAATCGAATAGCTGGTCAATATCATCCAACCAACTCTCGCAGACAACTGGATTTTCTGAACCCATCAATAATGGCAGATTGAACGACTGAAACCTCTTCAACAAGGTTTCCATAGGCGTTGCTGAAGCATCCAATTGATCAACTTCAGTGCTAGCTTGCTCAGTTGCAGGGATAACTGGCGGTGTGTTTCTGTTTATCACTCGACGAGGACCCATCTGATAATCAAAGGTTAGGACACGAGATATCTCAATCGCTACAATCAGTGCCCTTACAACCGCTTGGAAAACCGGATACCAGTCGATAACAGAAACAGTTATATCTCAAGTAGATCATGCTTTATAAATTATATCACATAACCATGTAATTCAATAATTCTCAATAATAAAGCATGATCGCATGAAATTAAGTACACAGTTAAAATAATTCAAACACATGCGAGGAGCCAATACACGCAGACTCGATCTACCCGCTCACTCTAGTCCGACCAAGAATGTTAACGTCTCTGATACCACTTAATGTGAGACCTCGGTTCTAAACAACAATTTAAGGAGTAATTCAATAAGTAAGCAATTAAAATCCAAGAGCATTTTTTTTAAAAAAAAAGGGGACGCACGGGCGCGCCGCTTCAGGCGCGGGCGCGTATGGCGTCCTGCCCAAGCCCTCGCGCGGGCGCGCCTGAAGCTCTGCCCAAAACTTCCGAAACAAAGTGCGGGATGCGTGGGCGCGCCACCCGAGGCACGGGCGCGCATGACCTGCTGAAATGGCTCAAAACAAGCCTCCAAAAGTGCAATAACATAACCAAAAGAACTCTAACATGATCCAACTAATATATATCCAACAACATAGCATTTAAATACATAAAAGTGAAGAACACGCATCGATGCTAGCTATTACAAGCCGAATACAGAATACAAGAGTTCTAACCACAAGCAAGACCACTTCCAATCCAAGTTCCAGTTCTTAACATGCTTCAAAATATAAACTAGATTGTCATGCTAATAAGACTTCTAAACTGAGTCTCACTTCTACATCATTCCCTCAAAGCTAACCATGCCTCTTCTGACTTGATCCTGCCCCACCTGTTGCCAAGTACACATACAAAACAAAGCAACTGCCGGAAAACCAGTGAGAATAATAATCCCAGTAAAAGCAACATACAAGTGATACAACAACAAACATGCTTTCACAACAACAACAAAATCAATAACAATGTAATGAAATGCATGTCTTTAAACCGGGATATCAAATCTGATAAACGAGGGATTTCTGCTGTGCTTTTGGGATCCCGAGGATGAGATCACGTAACCACTCACCGACTCTCCCAATCGAGGTGGTTCCACGTATCCCACTCCTCTAGACTTTGAGCAACTATAATGAGTATGCTAGCACTAGGCGAAATGACTACGACCTAGGCCACTCAATTATAGTTCCCAAACGTCTAAACAAAAAGGGCTATTCTGCCCGCTGAAATCAAAGTTGGCTCAAGATGAATGCATAACAGAATATAAAACATAGCCATATAATAAAAGCTCAAGCAATTCAACAAGACACAAGTTCCTCAAGCTAGAAAAAGTGTAGATGCAAGTATGTGATTTTAAGGGAAACTCGAGAACCAACTGTCCCGAGTATGCTATCCCGCTATTGATGACTGCTTTTACCTTTCAAGGCAGTAGTTCCAACTTCTGGGAAGCTACAACAAAAGATTGTATCAAAGTCTAACCAATCTAAACAACAACAAGGCTCAAGGTAATTATCTATACCGTTCTTCGTCCAAATCTCTGAAACGAACAAATGCTGTTAACCCTGGGCTTGACAAACTCCAAACGAATCTGTTCAGATACCAACAAATGATCAATAACCACGATCAACTTACAAGCCAAGATCACAACTCAATAACGGTTTGAAATCCCCAAAACTCAAACCGACGGCATAACGGCTATAAACTGAACAAACCGACAACGCAGACAGCAGTTCAATAGTGATATCAACTCAATTTAATGCTAATACAACAACAACAAGACAAACCAAACAAATCTCAAAATCATGATTTTCGAAAATAGCTTCCAAAAATCATAACAATTTTGAACGTCGCTCTAATTCAAAACCGACAGATAATAAACGATCAGAACTCCGCCAAGAACAACATACTAGAATCTAGATCGATTCTAACAACCTCCGAAAAACAAAACATATTTGATCGGAGAAATACTTACGGTATAACGGAGCTCTCACTGCAGTGATCACTAATCTGCCTTCAGAAATAATTTCTAACGGCCGGATCAAGCTCGGGAGGAAATCTGGAAGCTTGAAAAAGCTTGAAGGCGTCTTCAATGGAGGAGCTCGATTTAGGGAAGAGGATGAAATGATTTCCAAGTCAAACAAATGTGTAGATAATATATAAAAATCAATATTTATGTTTTAGTCCCTGAAATTTCCAAAATTTGCAAAAAGGACCCTGATCAAAAACAAACCGGCTCGAGAACTCTGTAATCTCTGATTAACTCAAATAAACTCATTTAAGATAAAAACAGGGCGTTACAAATATTTTCATTCACTGCCAGTCATTTGTAGGAGGTGTTTTCCCTACTTTAGGATTTTCGGAATGTAAACTTATCAGTTATTGTTCCGCAACTGCGTGGGATATATTTCCCTTTTCTAGATTCTATGATTATCGAATTTGGATTTTTATCTGATGATTATTTTATTTTGATTTGATTTTTTGAGTATGTCAGTTGGGCTTACAATATTTTTAAATCAAGTCATGGAAAAAAAAATTTTGAAATTCCGCAATTCTTTATTTATTATTTATATTTAGTGGGTTAGAGTCGTCTCACGTGTCCCCGTCGTCGCGGTATTCTCAGTGACAGACTATCGAGTATAGAGCTGAGCGGCTCTATAATCAGGTATAACAAGGTATAGGCTCAACGTGTATGTGCACATGATATATGAATATAGAAAGCGATAAACATACATCATGCCACATAATAATGCCAAATAAATGCAACATATAAACATGTATACTCGCTGGCAATGTCAGTCAATGTGTACGTACCTCTAGGCTAGTTCGAGTCTAATAAGATCCTAGGTTCCAAGACTATATTCAAACGTTCACCATATCCCTACACAAGTTCTATAAGCCTTAACTAAGCTAATAAGAACTCCTAAAATTTAAATAAATTTTCGGACCATACCTTCGTCCGTAGTAAGCCCTTTGAAGTCTCTAGTCCTGGATGACTATAACCATACCTTGGTTATTCCAGAATCTATATAATAACCGATAGGGCCCTCAAGTGTATATCTCACACTATATAACTGAAGAAGGAAACTCGGAATTCGTAATTCAAAATGAATTCGAATGAGCCCTATTTATAGGAAAAATTTTCGGTCAAGTTCTGAGCCTCCGAACTCAGGTTCGGATCGTCCGATCCAGCTCACTGCCTGCATGCGAGACATGTCGAGTTTGGATTGTCCGCTCGCCACTTCTGGCCGTTTGAAGTGGTCTAAATCCGACACTTGTCAAAATTCATGGCTGAGTAATCCTGCCTGCTTGGCATAAGAGAGTTCGGGCCATCCGATCCTGGTTCGGACCGTCCGAACGTACCTTAACTTTGAAGTCAACTTGCCCTTCTTCGGAGCCCTCGGCTTGCTGAGTTCGGATCGTCCGAAGTCCTCTTCGGACCGTCCGAACTGGCCAAAACATTGGAAACCCAATTCTTAATTCTGAAGTCCGATTAAACCCCGGAATTGGTTAATTACTAACCCTTATCATGTTTAACATATTATTATCTTAAAATAGAATCTGGGTTACTACATTCTCCCTACCTTTAGATATTTCATCCCCGAAATAAATCTAAAGACAAATCAAGATAACAATATGAAACATCCAACCATGTTTTATTAAAACAACTGTAATTACATCTTTACATGGTAATCAAAAGTACAAAGCAAACAACTTAGGATATTCTGATCGCATATGACTCTCGGTTTCCCAAGTTTCTTATTCAATGCCTCGGCGTTGTTCCGAAGAATTTTCTTCTTCCTGTCTAGGATACGGAGTAGTCATTCAACATAAGACAGATCTGGCTCTAGTTGAACATTCTTAGGCTGAATCACATGTGATTCATCAGCTATGTACTGTCGAAGTAATGACACATGAAAGACATCATGTATACTGGAAAGATATAGCGGTAACGCCAAACGATATGCAACATCTCCGATCTTCTCCAGTATCTGGAAAGGCCCAATGAAGCGGGGTGACAACTTGTCTTTCACACCGAATCTCATCACCTTCCTGAAAGGTGATACTCGTAGAAAAACATATTCACCAGGCTCAAACTGAAGTGGCATGCGGTGAATATTGGCATAACTGGCTTGCCGATCTTGAGAAGTTTTGATCCTCCGCTTGATCAAATCTACCTTGTCTACAATCTGCTGCACCAACTCAGGGCTCTCGACTTGCCATTCTCCTATCTCATCTCAGAATAACGGAGTACGACATCGTCAACCATACAATGCCTCGAAAGGTGCCATATCAATACTACGATGATAACTGTTATTGTAGGCAAATTCGATCAAAGGTAACTGATCCTGCCAAGACAAATCAAAATCCATGACAAAATAACGTAGCATATCCTCCAACGTACGAATCGTCCGCTATGATTTCCCGTCAGTCTCCGGATGATATGCAGTACTCAAACTCAGAGTGGTACCCAACGCCTGCTGAAAACTATCCCAGAAATGTGAGGTAAATCGCGGGTCTCTATCACTGACTATGCTCACTGGAATCCCATGTAATCGCACTATCTCCTGGATATATAAGCGTGACATGCGATCATAAGAATACTCCTGGTTGTAAGGAATAAAGTGTGCTGATTTCGTCAAATGGTCAACAACGACCCAGATAGCATCACACTGACGTGAAGTTATAGGTAAGTGGGTGACAAAGTCCATAGTCACGTGCCCCCACTTCCATTCGGGAATTTCAAGATTCTGCAGTAATCCACCTGGTCGTCGGTGTTCAGTCTTGACCTGTTGACAAACCAAACATCGAGAAACAAATTGATATACACTTTGTTTCATCCCCTTCCACCAGAATCTAGTTCGCAAATCCTTATACATTTTCATGCTTCCAGGGTGAACTGACAATCGACTCCTGTGAGATTGAGATAAAATATCATTCCTGAGCTCCGCAACATCAGGTACAACCACTCGATTCGATAAGCATAATAAACCATCTTCTTGATAATGGAATCCAGATGTATTAACTCCATTGGCTAGACATGCCAAACACTGAGTCTTAAAATCAGATATCTGAGCTTTTCTGATTCGAATGTACAATGCTGGCTCAGATAAAATAGTATACAAACGAATGCCATTTCTTCCTTTCTTGTGCTTGAGTGTAAAACTCAGTGAACAGCACTCCTGAATCATATGAGATATTTCACTAGTCTGAAGTGCAGAAAGTCTAACCTGCCGACTCAAAGCATCAGCTGTTAGATTAGCATAACCTGGATGATACTTAATTTCACAGTCATAATCTTTCAATAAGTCCATCCAGCGTCTCTGTCGCATATTCAACTCCACCTGAGTGAATAAATACTTCGGACTTTTGTTATCCGTAAATATCTCAAATTTCTCGCCATAAAGATAATGTCTCCAAATCTTGAGCGCAAATACAATGGCGGCTAACTCGAGATCATGCACTGGATAATTGTTCTCATGCATCTTCAATTGTCGAGAAGCATAGGAAATAACATGTCCATGATGTGTCAGAACACATCCTAGCCCCTAACCAGAGGCATCAATATAGACAACATAACCTCCTGACCCAGAAGGTAGAGCTAGCACAGGTGCAGTAGTAAGACATCTATGCAGCTCATGAAATGACTCCTCACAATCCTAAGACCATATGAAGGCAACATCTTTCCGTGTAAGCTGTGTCAAAGGCCTGGCCATCTGTGCAAAATTCTCGATGAACCGACGGTAATAACCTGCTAGACCCAAGAAACTTCGAATCTCAGCAACCGTCGTCAGACGAGACCAGTTCAGCACTGCCTCTATCTTACTAGGATCAACAGATATTCCTTCACTAGAAATCACATGACCGAGAAACACTACCCGATCAAACCAAAATTCACACTTGCTCAATTTCGCATACAGCTGCTTATCTCGTAATGTCTGCAATACAATCCTCATATGGTGTGCATGCTCATCCTTGCCATGAGAATAGACAAGAATATCATCAATGAAGACGATGACAAATCTATCCAGATATTCTCAAAATACCTGATTCAACAGATTCATAAAGACTGTCGGTGAATTTGTCAAACCTAATGGCATCACCAGAAATTCATAATGCTCGTATCTGATTCTAAAAGAAGTCGTAGAAATATCTGAGTCTCGTACCCGCATCTGGTGGTATCCAGATCTCATATCTATCTTTGAATGGACAGAAGTACCCTGTAATTGATCGAACAGATCATCAATTCGTGGCAAAGGATACTTATTCTTGATGGTGACACGATTCAACTGCCTGTAATCAATACATAATTGCATCGATCCATCATTCTTCTTGACAAACAAAACAAGTAATCCCTACGGAGAAACACTAGGACGAATATATCCCTTATCAAGAAGATCCTGCAACTGCTGTTTCAATTCCCTCATCTCTGACGGTGCCAAATGATAAGGTGCTCGGGATATAGGCGTTGTTCGTGGTACTAGATCAATACCAAATTCAACCTCTCGAACCGGAGAAAAACCATGAATCTCATCAGGGAATACATCAGGAAACTCGCTGACAACCGATAACTGATCAATACCCAGACTACTCAAGGACATATCAATCTGCATAAATAAGGTAGCCCTCCCTACCTGACTCTAAGACATGACAAGCCTTCAGAGCCGATACAAGTGACATCGGAGATCGTGCACCCCCACCATAAAAGTACCATCTATCACCCACATCCGGATGAAACTGTACCAAAAGCTGATAAAAATCCACAGTAGCGTGATACAATGTCAGTATATCTATTCCCAAGATACAGTCAAAATCTTCCATCGCTAATATCATCAGATTAGCCGATAACACATGACCCTCAAACTCTAGAAGGCAACCCATCACTAGACGCTTAGTTACTACCTCTAGCTCCAACGGAGTAGATACAACTAAATCCATATCTAATTATACATAAGGTAATCTATGTCTCTTAACAAAGAGACTAGAAATAAAGGAATGTGATGCTCCAGTATCAATTAAAACAACTACAGGAATACCACATAGTAAAAAGGTACCTGCCAACATGCGATCACTTCCCTCAATAGCCTGCTCCTAAGACAGAGCAAATACCTGCCCCTGAATCTGTGGATGGTAACCAAAAGAACTATTTGGTGCTGGGTGCTGACTTGGAAAAGTAAAAGCTTGAGATCCAACCTGTGATCCCGATCCACTAGAAGAACCCATACACTGAGGACAATCTCTCCGCAGATGTCCCTGTTCACCACAAATATAACAAGCACCAGTAGCCTTCCAACACAAAGCTGCAGGATGCTTCCCACCACAGTGACTAAAAAACTCCTCCTTCTTCTTCTTTCCAAAACGAAAGTGTACCTCGTGAGCCACAAGAACCAGACGAAGTAGTAGTAGAAGAAGACATAAGTCCAGATTGCATAATAGATTGAGCCCTAGGCCCAAGAGATCCACTAGGATGTCCTGGAATCATCAACAGTGCTCGTCTATTGCTATTCTCCACTTGACGGCAACGGTTCTCCAAAGTCTCATAAGGTGTCGGATCATCACAAAGGACAACTTGTGAATAGATATCTTGATTCAAACCTTGCAGGAAAATATCATACTTGGACGCATCACTGTCACTGATATGAGGACTGAAAGGTAGCAGATCAAGAAATCGTTGCTGATATTGATCAATAGTCATTGATCCTTGCCTCAGAGTCAGCAACTCCATAGATCGTGCCTGATGATCTGCTGGAGGAAAATATAATTTCTGAAACTGCTGACAGAAATCCCCCCAAGTCACATGTCCTCTCTCTGTACGTGCCTGAGTAGCCTTGGCATCCCACCATAAGCATGCTCGATCTTCTAGAACAAATTCTAGAACTTCCAGTTTCTGCTCTTCAGTGCAATCGAAAGCTCGAAAAGCACTCTCGAGTTTGGACATCCAACCTCTTGCTTGTTCAGGATTTTCTCCACCCAATGGAGTCTTCGGTCCTACTTGCATAAACTAATTGATAGTGTAGCGGCGTCTACCCTCATGAGGACGAGGTTGATCCTCATGATGATGGCGATGGTGACGATTCTGATGACCACCTTCCTGGCCAACACTACCATGGCTCTTATCACCTCTTCCGGCCATATCCTGAAATAATTTGCACATTTAAAATCCCAAATGCGCAAAATTCAAGACTAGACTAAATCTCAAATACTAATCCCAAAATCTAAGCATGCTCTGATACCAACATGAAATCACCTACTAACTGGAAACTAACAGCATGCATTAAACTTAATAAAGCAAGAATGCTTAATAGAGTAAAAGGTGAGGAAACATAATCCATAATTTACATATCAGCTTAGTAAAACATATTCAGGCTTAATATTGTAGTGATACAACCATATCGAAAATCTTAAATAAAACTGTCTAAACATTTATACAGCTAAACAAATACTGTTGTATAAAATCCTCTGAAAAGCTCTGGCTCCTTAGTCCTGCCTCGAGCTACCAGCTACGTCCATCCTGCGACCTGCCCCGTAGAATAGGGTGTCCAAAATAACAACTAGGAAGTGAGCGCTAACTCCCAGTACATAAACATGAGTAAACATATATATATGATGCATGCAACATGATGACTGGTAAAGGGTCATCTGGAAAGTCATGCTCAGTATCGACGCCACATGAGTGCTTCCACCGCACGGATCAACCTCTGGGTGCAACCACACTCGTCTAGTACACCAGAGTAGTCAGACATACATGTTCCCGCCGTCGTGGTACTCTCAGTGACAGACTATCGAGTATAGAGCTGAGCGGCTCTATAATCAGGTATAACAAGGTATAGGCTCAACATGTGTGTGCACATGATATATGAATATAGAAAGCGGTAAACATACATCATGCCACATAATAATGCCAAAAAAATGCAACATATAAACATGTATACTCGCTGGAAATCTCATTCAATGTGTACGTACCTCTAGGCTAGTTCGAGTCTAATACGATCCTAGATTCCAAGCCTATATTCAAAAGTTCACCGTATCACTACACAAGTTCTATAAGCCTTGACTAAATTAATAAGTACTCCCAAAATTTAAATAGATTTCCGGACCATACCTTCGTCCGTAGTAAGCCCTTTGAAGTCGTTAGTCCCGGATGACTATAACCATATCTTGGTTATTCCAGAACCTCTATAGTAACCGATAGGGCCCTCAAGTGTATATCTCACACTATATAACTGAAGAAGGAAACTCGGAATTCATAATTCCAAATGAATTCGAATGAGCCATATTTATAGGAAAATTTTTTGGTCAAGTTCGGAGCCTCCGAACTCGGGTTCGGATCGTTCGATCCAGCTCATTGCATGCATGTGAGACACGTCGAGTTCGGATCGTCCGTTCGCCACTTCGGGCCGTTCGAAGTGTTCTAAATCCGACACTTGTCAAAATACATGGCTGAGTAATCCTGCCTACTTGGCATAAGGGAGTTCGGGTCGTCCGATCCTGGTTCGGACCGTCCGAACGTGCCTTAACTCCAAAATCAACTTGCCCTTCTTCAGAGCCCCCGGCTTGCTGAGTTCGGATCGTTCGAAGTCCTCTTCGGACCGTCCGAACTGGCCAAAACTTTGGAAACCCAATTCTTAATTCTGAAGTTCGATTAAACCCCAGAATTGGTTAATTACTAACACTTAATCAAGTTTAACATATTATTATCTTAAAATAGAATCTGGGTTACTACAGTTGTGGATGGCGACGGTTAGCTTGTTCTCTATGGTTTGATCGTTGCCTTTGTAAGAGTGGGTGCCCAGTGAGCCAACTGTGTGGCTATGGGCTTTGTTGACTCTTTGTATAAACAATCTTTTGTTTAATATTATTTACACTTTTATGGCAATGACTTTATATTACTTCATATTGTTATATTATGATATACTATTGTTGTTTTGATAAAGACCTTGAATATACTATAGTGTATGTAAGATGTGGTAGAACATGGAGATGTCTATCATGAAATACATCTTATAGTCACTGTATATTCTAAAACCGTTCCTAGTCGATTGAGCCGTCCGATAATAAGGATAAGGATCGCTCGAGTTTGAGACTAGCATTTGCGATGCGGAGTACCACGTTTCATTGGTAGGGAACATGGAGATGTTCGAAGCATGCAAATGGATATTCATAGGATGAATAGTCGAACTACCCTATCCGGACTTTCCAAGTGGTTATCACTTATCGAGTGGATAAAGTCCGCGGTTTTGGTTGTACACCATTAGTCCTTACGACTTGAAACATCATGGAGACTCTATATGCTAGTACTGTGCTTTGACTCGTTTACCGACTCTGAGGGGGTCATCAGGTGTCGAGATTGGGTACAGTTACGACACATATAGGAGTCAATGCATTGTTGTCAAGGATTCACCACATACTTGCGAGTGTGGATATCCTATGCGATCTGAGGAGATATTAGTGTGACAAATCTCTGGCCAGAGTACTTGATGTGATTTAAGAAATGGTTTCTTAGTAGCACATGCGATGTCACTAATTTGATCTTCAAGATGTATTGCATAGTTATCGAATCTTGAGCGACTCTCGATATACCAATGGTTGTTGATTCGATCGGGATATATGGATGAAGGGACCGTACTGTACGCTAACCAAAATCTACTGGTTCTTGTAGGCACTATCAGTGATACCTAGGGAATCATGGGGCGATGTTGCTAGGCGCTTTACCATGATTCGTTGGGCAAGTCGGAAAGTGTTGTTCCGAGTCACAAGGAGTTGTGAGCCCACGGCTAGCTGTATCCCTGAACCATTGAGGGTCACACAGTGTAATGGAGTTTTAATCCCCGTTGAGATAGTTAAATTTAAAGAGTTAAATTTAATGAACTAAGGAGTTGGACTTCTTAAATAAGAGTAAGGGAGTAGGATTTCCTAAAATGACATAGGGATGGACATTTTTGGAAACCACTGAATTCGGATTCAGGAAAATTTATTTTGACTTTAAAACGTGCAGAAATGGTTTCTGTGCACATTGGTGAAATCGTTTCATCAATCGGAGTCACGATGAATTTTATATTAATTTCTGAACGAGTGGGCTTTGCTTGTCGGGCCCCAGCTTATGACTAATGGGCCCTAAGGTGTTAGTGGCCTGCATTATAAATAAGTTATTTCAGTACAGAAATTACACACAACAGGTCATTATTTTGAGAGCAATTTTTCGAAAACCCTAGCCTCTCAAAAACGTTTTTTGGCCGCCCCCTCCCTACTCTGTCAGAGAAAATTCCGGTCTGTGATTTTGAATCGCAGTAAGGAATAACGAATCAAATTCGTGTATTCTCTTCGCAGAAAACTTCTGATAGATTTTCTAGTGCAATCTATCAGAGGGATTAAACCTCTGTTCGTGGACCTGATTGAAGGCGTTCATCGGTTCCAGGGAGAGACAACAAGAGCAGAATTGTTCTGTTGGTGTCCATTAATCTCGTTGCGAGATTTGAGGTAAAATTTATTTAATTGTTATTTAAATTTTACACACACATAATTCAATCGATGAACGGTTGATACCCATACCATGGAAACGTTCCATGAAAAATTTTTAAACTTCCGCTGCACCGGGTATCAATCGTAATTGGTCTGGGAACTCGCCAGTTTTCTAACAGTGGTATCAGAGCCAGGTTGCTCAGATCAATCGATTGAATAATCAATTGTACAAAATTTTTGAGTCTCGGTTTATGAAACAAAATAAATATTTTTAATAAAAAAAAAAAAAAAATTTTCGGGGCAAAACCCGGGCAGCGATTGGATCGCTGCCCGGTGGGGCAGCAATTGTTGCTGCCCCGGGCGGCGCACGGCGCCGCCCAAAGGGGGCGCACAGCGCCGCCCAAGGCGGCGACCGTCGCCGCCCAGGGCGGCGCACGGCGCCGCCCAGGGCAGCGCTGTGCGCTGCCCAGCGCAGCGCTGGGCGCTGCGCAGGGCGGCGCTCGGCGCTGCCCAGGGGCGGCGCTCGGCGCCGCCCAGCGCAGCGCACGGCGCCGCCCAGGGGCGGCGCCAGGCGCTGCCCTAAGGGGGCAGCCGGGCTGCCCCCGGCCCGCGCCCCGGGTGCGGGCCGACCCAGGAGTGTCCCGGGTGGCCCGCGGGAAAAATTAATTTTTAATTTTTTATTAATTTTAATATTTAAAATTTTATTTTTGGTCCGGTCAAAAATTGTTTTTGATTGGTTCACGAGATTTCGGATCGAATTGTTCGAGTCCGTAAATTTTAAAATTGATTTTGGATAAATTTGAATTTTTGGAAAATTTTAATATTTTATCCGTAAATTGAATTTTGAAATCAATTATTTTGGTACAATTGATGATAAGATATGATCTTATGATATATTAGATAAAATATGATTTTATTTGTAAAATTGGATTTTATAGATAAAATATGATTTTATTTGATATGGAGATAAAATATGATTTTATATGTGAAATGTGATTTTATATATAAAATATGATTTTATCTTGTTTAAATTTGAATTGCCACAGCATGTTATCCAATAAATTAATTTTGAATTAAATGTTATTGGATAAGGATGATCGATTGCCATGACCAATTTTGTAGGTGTATGTTAGGAATTTACATTTTGTCTTTATTGTTGTTGGTTTTATTAATGGGCCTGGTTTATGGCCCGATATGAATGTCATATGTAATAAAAGTGGGCTTGGTTTATAGCCCGTTCCCACCCCCTAAAAATGTATCCCCTACTTGTCATTGTTATTTAATTGTAAATACATTAGATTTAGTGGGAGATCAAGATTTGAAGATGGTGGGCCCAGCAGACAATGAAGACTGAAGAAATGTAAATTGGAAGCATATGTAATAGGATTGCATTTGCATACTGCATATTACCTAGGATTGGACTAAGACCCGTGATTGGCAACCACGGGTCAATTAGAAATGGAATCGATCATCCTATATAATATGTGATATTATGATTGTATGCATGTTTAGACATAAATTG
Organism: Henckelia pumila; assembly: GCF_033568475.1. NCBI lineage: Eukaryota > Viridiplantae > Streptophyta > Magnoliopsida > Lamiales > Gesneriaceae > Henckelia > Henckelia pumila. The sequence continues at coordinate 12,484,457 of NC_133120.1, forward strand.
CGTGAATCCGGCAATGCATGCAATAAATTAAATATGATGAGACAAACATTTTTATAAATAAAATCCCTCATTTTAAATATGATTTAAAATTTATATCAAGATAAATAAAGGAAATTTAAATATTGTTTAAATGTTCCTACCTTCCATCAACGGTCAATGTATGTGATGCTACCCGCGGATACGGTCCGGCTCATATTATTGGGGGGGCCCGTTCGTCGGAAAGCTGTACATTGGATCGACAAATGTTGTAAGTTGGGTGGAACTCCCATGGGATCGGCTCATATTATTGGGGGATCCACATGGCGACCGTCCATCACAACTTAATATTGATGGGTCATCTTGACATGTCACTTTAAACGGCGTCATATTATTGGGCCCTTATTGGACATGAGGTAAATACATGGGGGTTGCTTTGGAAGCAATTGGGCTCTACCTTTTGAGAATTATGGTTGGCTGATATTATTCGGGACCATAAGTTTGTCAATTGGACTCCATGTTCTCACTAAGGAAAAAGTTTCCCGTTTTCACTAGAGGGTGGTGAAATCGTTAAAATAGTGGGAGTGAGATTCATAAAATTAAATTCGCCTATTTTATGTCTTAGTAAATTGTTAAACAATCATTGATATATGTCTGTTTTTCCTTTTCAGTATTTCATACAATGAATTCGCGAAATCCTTTATTCTCGATCCTCGAACAAAACAAGCTGACTGGCGCCAACTATACGGAATGGTTCCGGAAGTTGAAGATTGTCTTAACTTCGGAGAAAATGCTCTACGTGTTAGAGAAAGCACCTCCGAAGGAAGCACCAGCTGACATAAGTCCGGAGGAATTGGCCAAACTTGATGCATGGTGTGACCATGACATCAAGACCAAATGCTATATGCAAGCCTCGATGTCTGATGAACTCCAGAGGCGATTTGAGGACACGGTGAATGCTGCTGACATTCACACGCAACTCAAGGAACTTTTTGGGGCTCAGTCGAGGGCTGAAAGGTTCTCTACTGTTAAGGAGTTGATGACGTGCCGCATGCGTGAAGGGACTTCGGTCCGTGATCATGGGGTACGAGTGATTTGGCTCATACAGAAGTTAGCGACCCTTGATTTGGTGTTGGAGCATGAACTCAATATGGACTTGCTGCTTCTATCTCTTCCTTCTTCATTTGATGGATTCGTGATAAATTTTAATATGAACAAGATAGAGGCCACCCTTGAAGAGATGGTCAATATGCTCGTTACATATGAATCCACACTTAAGAAGGATAAGCCAGCTTTCTTGGTGGGCTCCTCATCTTCTGCTAAGAAGGGGCCAAGTATGAAGGGCAAGAAACGTTCTGCCCCACCCAAGAAAGTGGAACCCGAGAAGAAGCAAAAGACAAAGGCTTCAAACGATGGAAAATCCAAGGATGTTTGCCATTACTGCAAGAAGCCGGGTCATTGGAAGCGCAACTGCAAGGAGTATCTTGAGCAGTTGGGAACTGCAAAGGGTATGTTCTATATCGAAATAAACATGTCACTTAATACAACTTCTTGGGTATTGGATACCGGATGTGGTTCTCACATTTGCAATGATTTGCAGGTGATGACAAGAAGTCGCAGGCTTAGAATGGGTGAGACCCAGCTGAGGCTCGGAAATGGTTCCAGAGTTGAAGCTACGGCCATTGGAGATGTTTGTTTGATTTTGCAGAATGGTTTTAAATTATTGTTGAGAGATGTTTTATTTGTGCCAGATTTAATTAAAAACATTATTTCTATTTCTATGCTTGATAGAGATGGTTATTCTTGTAATTTTGTGAATGGGATTTGCAGTATTTACAAGAATGAATGTTTAATTGGAAATGGACAACTTGAAAACGATCTATACAATTTAAAACTAAAATACGTTCCAGTGAATTGTATTGACAAACCGGCAACAACAAACAAAAGGAAAATCGATAGTCAAAACCCGGCAAACCTTTGGCACGCTAGACTAGGTCATATTTCCTCAAGGAGGATGAACAAGCTAGTGGGAGAGGGCATGTTTGATATGTCTGATATTAACTCTCTACCTACTTGTGAATCCTGCCTAAAAGGGAAAATGACTAAATCTCCTTTTAAGGGGAAGCCTGAACGTAGTCAAAATCTGTTGGATTTGATCCATACAGATGTTTGTGGTCCATTTAGAGTAGGGACTCAACATGGCCACACCTACTTCATTACCTTTACTGATGATTATTCTAGGTATGGGTATTTATATTTAATGAAATATAAGTCTGAAGCATTTGAAAAGTTCAAAGAATTCAGGGCTGAAGTAGAAAACAAGCTAGGTAAAAGTATTAAAGCACTTCGATCGGATCGAGGTGGAGAATACTTGAGTACCGAGTTTTTGGACTATCTGAAAGAGAATGGGATTCTCTCTCAGTGGACTCCTCCTATGACACCACAGCTTAATGGTGTATCGGAGCGTCGTAATCGAACTTTGTTGGACATGGTTCGATCCATGATGAGCTTCACTGAGCTTCCACCTTCGTTTTGGGGCTATGCGCTTGAAACGGCGGTATTGTTGTTGAACAACGTCCACACTAAAGCAGTGGACAAAACACCATACGAGTTATGGAATGGCAAAGCTCCTAAGTATTCGTACTTGAGGATTTGGGGATGTCCTGCTTACGTGAAGCGGACAGTGGGAGATAAGTTGGATAGTCGATCCAGCTTGTGTTATTTTGTGGGGTATCCGAAGAATTCAATCGGATATTATTTCTATTATCCTGCTGAAACAAAGGTGTTTGTTTCTAGGAATGCCACCTTCTTGGAGAAGGAGTTCTTATTGGATAAGAAAGGCGAGATGATGGAACTCGAAGAAGTTCGAGAAGAACCCGAAATACAAAATAACGATCCCACACCTCAGGAACCATTGCTGGACACGCCTGCACCTAGAAGATCCGAGAGGACTTCTAAACCTCCAGTTCGATATGGTCTTCTTCTTGAAGAGGGTCAAGATGAACCCGACATTGGATGTGATCCAAGAAGCTTCAAGGAAGCAATTTCTGATGCGGATTCGAATTTATGGCTTGAAGCTATGCAGTCAGAATTGGATTCGATGCATACTAACCAAGTCTGGACTTTAGTGGATCCTCCCGATGGAATTGTTCCAATAGGGTGTAAATGGATCTACAAAAGAAAGCTTGGGCCTGATGGTAAGGTATTGACCTACAAGGCGCGATTGGTGGCTAAAGGTTATACTCAAAGGCAAGGAGTTGACTATGACGAAACCTTTTCACCAGTTGCAATGTTCAAGTCCATAAGAATCCTTATTGCCATAGCTGCATGGTATGACTATGAGATATGGCAAATGGATGTGAAGACTGCTTTTCTTAATGGAGACATTAAGGAAGAAATCTATATGAAGCAGCCTGAGGGGTACACATCCATGGGAAGCGAGCATAAGGTATGCAAACTTCAGAGATCAATTTATGGTCTAAAACAAGCATCAAGAAGTTGGAACCAGAAATTTGATGAAACAATTAAAGACTTTGGTTTCATCAAGAACCCGGAGGAACCTTGCGTGTACAAGAAAGTAGTTAAGGATGCGGTGACATTCTTAGTACTTTATGTTGATGACATCCTACTCATTGGGAATGATGTAGGGATGTTGCAGTCAACAAAGATATGGTTATCAGGTAGATTTTCGATGAAGGATTTGGGTGAGGCATCCTACATTCTTGGGATACAGATCTATAGGGATAGATCTAAGAGAATGATAGGACTCACTCAATCAACCTACATCGATACCATATTGAAACGGTTTTCAATGGATGGGTCCAAGAGAGGACATCTACCCATGTGTCATGGAGTTTCTCTATCCAAGTCTATGTGTCCCAAGACTGATGCAGAGATAGAGAATATGACACATGTACCATATGCGTCAGCTATAGGTAGTATCATGTATGGGATGATATCTACCAGACCGGATGTAGCATTTGCTCTGAGTGTCACGAGCAGATATCAGTCTAATCCTGGTCAGATGCATTGGAAAGCCGTGAAGGACATTCTTAAGTACTTGCGAAGGACTAAGAATATGTTCATGGTTTATGGAGGACGAGAACTCAAACTGGAAGGCTATACCGACTCTAGCTTCCAAAGTGATGTGGATGACTCGAAGTCAACCTCTGGATTTGTGTTCATGCTCAATGGCGGTGCTGTCTCTTGGAAGAGTTCCAAGCAGGACACCACAGCGGATTCCACCACTGAGGCTGAATACATTGCAGCATCAGCTGCTGCTAAAGAGGCCGTTTGGATGAGGAATTTCGTCCAAGAGTTGGGCGTCATTCCTGAATTTGTTGGTCCAGTCCCGGTGTACTGCGACAACACGGGTGCCGTTGCTCAAGCAAAGGAACCAAGGTCTCATCAAAGATCCAAACACGTACTGAGGAAATACCACATAATCCGGGAGATTGTGGAAAGAGGAGACATCAGTGTCGAACGAGTGGCCTCTGCAGACAATATCGCTGATCCACTTACTAAGCCTTTGCCAGGACCATTGTTTGACAAACATCGCGAAGCAATGGGTCTACGTAGTATGACTAGTTGGCTATAGGGCAAGTGGGAGATTGTAAGAGTGGGTGCCCAGTGAGCCAACTGTGTGGCTATGGGCTTTGTTGACTCTTTGTATAAACAATCTTTTGTTTAATATTATTTACACTTTTATGGCAATGACTTTATATTACTTCATATTGTTATATTATGATATACTATTGTTGTTTTGATAAAGACCTTGAATATACTATAGTGTATGTAAGATGTGGTAGAACATGGAGATGTCTATCATGAAATACATCTTATAGTCACTGTATATTCTAAAACCGTTCCTAGTCGATTGAGCCGTCCGATAATAAGGATAAGGATCGCTCGAGTTTGAGACTAGCATTTGCGATGCGGAGTACCACGTTTCATTGGTAGGGAACATGGAGATGTTCGAAGCATGCAAATGGATATTCATAGGATGAATAGTCGAACTACCCTATCCGGACTTTCCAAGTGGTTATCACTTATCGAGTGGATAAAGTCCGCGGTTTTGGTTGTACACCATTAGTCCTTACGACTTGAAACATCATGGAGACTCTATATGCTAGTACTGTGCTTTGACTCGTTTACCGACTCTGAGGGGGTCATCAGGTGTCGAGATTGGGTACAGTTACGACACATATAGGAGTCAATGCATTGTTGTCAAGGATTCACCACATACTTGCGAGTGTGGATATCCTATGCGATCTGAGGAGATATTAGTGTGACAAATCTCTGGCCAGAGTACTTGATGTGATTTAAGAAATGGTTTCTTAGTAGCACATGCGATGTCACTAATTTGATCTTCAAGATGTATTGCATAGTTATCGAATCTTGAGCGACTCTCGATATACCAATGGTTGTTGATTCGATCGGGATATATGGATGAAGGGACCGTACTGTACGCTAACCAAAATCTACTGGTTCTTGTAGGCACTATCAGTGATACCTAGGGAATCATGGGGCGATGTTGCTAGGCGCTTTACCATGATTCGTTGGGCAAGTCGGAAAGTGTTGTTCCGAGTCACAAGGAGTTGTGAGCCCACGGCTAGCTGTATCCCTGAACCATTGAGGGTCACACAGTGTAATGGAGTTTTAATCCCCGTTGAGATAGTTAAATTTAAAGAGTTAAATTTAATGAACTAAGGAGTTGGACTTCTTAAATAAGAGTAAGGGAGTAGGATTTCCTAAAATGACATAGGGATGGACATTTTTGGAAACCACTGAATTCGGATTCAGGAAAATTTATTTTGACTTTAAAACGTGCAGAAATGGTTTCTGTGCACATTGGTGAAATCGTTTCATCAATCGGAGTCACGATGAATTTTATATTAATTTCTGAACGAGTGGGCTTTGCTTGTCGGGCCCCAGCTTATGACTAATGGGCCCTAAGGTGTTAGTGGCCTGCATTATAAATAAGTTATTTCAGTACAGAAATTACACACAACAGGTCATTATTTTGAGAGCAATTTTTCGAAAACCCTAGCCTCTCAAAAACGTTTTTTGGCCGCCCCCTCCCTACTCTGTCAGAGAAAATTCCGGTCTGTGATTTTGAATCGCAGTAAGGAATAACGAATCAAATTCGTGTATTCTCTTCGCAGAAAACTTCTGATAGATTTTCTAGTGCAATCTATCAGAGGGATTAAACCTCTGTTCGTGGACCTGATTGAAGGCGTTCATCGGTTCCAGGGAGAGACAACAAGAGCAGAATTGTTCTGTTGGTGTCCATTAATCTCGTTGCGAGATTTGAGGTAAAATTTATTTAATTGTTATTTAAATTTTACACACACATAATTCAATCGATGAACGGTTGATACCCATACCATGGAAACGTTCCATGAAAAATTTTTAAACTTCCGCTGCACCGGGTATCAATCGTAATTGGTCTGGGAACTCGCCAGTTTTCCAACAGCCTTCACACAGCTGGGTAAGCTTTTCCCAGATCTCATTTTCAGTGGTATTGGTCTTGATCTTGCTGAATATGTTCTTGTCCAGAGTCTTGTAGAGGATATCTTGGGAAAATTTATCGAGATTAGATTTCTTCTTATGCTCAGTTGTCCACTCTGATCTGTGCTTCTCCATCATTTGTGGTCCACCACTAGAGATGTCAACTGCAGTATTTGCTTTTAGAATCTTCATAGGTCCATCAGTGATGTCATACCACATGTCTTCATCCTGAGCTGAGAGATGTGTGAAAGAGTGGGTGCCCGGTTAGCCAACTTGTGGCTAAAAGGCTTTTATGACTCTATGTATAAACAATCTTTGTTTAATATAATTTATATTCATTAATGACATTTTCTTTATCTTTCTTCATATTGTTATATTGTGATATACTATTGTTTGAACACGGTGTTCAGATCAATCAGAATAGATACCCGGTGCAGCGGAAGTTTTAAAATTTTATATGGAACGATTCCATATCATGGGTATCAAAACTTTACGATTAAATTGTGCGTGTAAAAATTAAATAACAATTAAATTTTTACCTTGAATCTCGAAACGAGATTATGGATACCAACAGATAACTCTGCTCTTGTTGTATATCCCAGGAACTGATGGACGAACAATTCTTCAATCAGGTCCACGAACAGAATTCGAATCCCTCTGATAGATTGCCCTAGAAAATCTATCAGAAGTTTCTACGAAGAGAATTAACGAATTTGATCCGTTAAACCAGACTGCAAATTTGAAATTCACGGACTGGATTTCAGAGAGAAAAACACAGAGAGGGGGGCGGCCACTCTAGGTCTCAAAACCCTAGTGTTCGAAAATTATGAGACTTGTGTCTAATTTTTGCACTGCAATAACTTATTTATAATGTGGGCTGCTAACAGCTTAGGGCCCATTAGTCATAAGTTAAAGCTTGACAAGCAAAGCCTGCATATTCAGAAATTAATATAAAATTCATCGTGACTCAGATTGATAAACCAATTTCACCAATGTCCACAGAAACCATTTCTGCATCTTTTAAAGTCAAGATAAATTTTCTGAATCCGAATTCAGTGATTTCCAAAAATTCTCATACCTATGTCATTTTAGGAAATCTTACTCTTCTACTCTGATATAAGAAGTCCCACTTCTTTATTCACTAAATTTAACTCTTTAAATTTAATTATCTCAACGGGGATTAAAAATCCATTACTTGTGTGACCCTCAATGGTTCAGGGATACAGCTAGCCGTGGGCTCACAACTCCTTGTGACTCGGAACAACAATTTCCGACTTGCCCATCGAATCATGGTAAGAGCGCCTAGCAACATCGCCCCATGATTCCCTAGGAATCACTGATAGTGCCTGCAAGAACCAATAGATTTTGGTTAGCGTATAGTACGGTCCCTTCATCCATATATCCCGATCGAATCAACAACCATTGGTAAATCGAGAGTCGTTCGAGATTCGATAACTATGCAATGCATCTTGAAGATCAAATAGTGACATCGCATGTGCTACTAAGAAACCATTTCTTAAAAACACATCATGTACTCTGGCCAGAGATTCGTCACACTAATATCTCCTCAGATTGCATAGGATATCCACACTCGCAAGTATGTGGTGAATCCTTGACAACAAAGCATCGACTCCTATATGTGTCGTAACTATACCCAATCCCGACACCTGATGACCCCAATAGAGTCGGTAAACGAGTCAAAGTACAGTACTAGCATATAGAGTCTCAATGATGTTTCAAGTAGTAAGGACTAATGGTGTACAACCAAAACCGCGGACTTTATCCACTCGATAAGTGATAACCACTTGGAAAGTCCGGATAGGGTAGTTCGATCATTCATCGTATGAATACCCATTTGCATGCTTTGAACATATCTATGTTCCATACCAATGAAACGTGGTACTCGGCATCGCAAATGCTAGTCTCAATCTTGAGCGATCCTTATCCTTATTAACGGACGGCTCAATCGACTAGGAACTATTTAGAATATACAGTGACTATAAGATGTGTTTCATGATAGCCATCCCCATGTGCCACCACATCTTACATACACTATAGTATATTCAAGGTCTTCATCTAAACATCTTATAGTATGTCACAACATAATAATATGATAAAATATAAAGTAAATGCCATTATAAAATTGTAAATTATATTAAACAAAAGATTGTTTATACATAGAGTCATAAAAGCCCTTAGCCACAAGTTGGCTCACCGGGCACCCACTCTTTCAATCTCCCACTTGCCCTAAAGCCAACTAGTCATACTACGTAGTCCCATTTCTTCGCGATGTTTGTCAAATAATGGTCCTGGAAAGGGCTTAGTAAGTGGATCAGCGATATTGTCTGCAGAGGCCACTCTCTCGACAGTGATGTCTCCTCTTTCCACGATCTCCCGGATGATGTGGTATTTCCTCAGTACGTGTTTGGATCTTTGATGAGACCTTGGTTCCTTTGCCTGAGCAACGGCACCCGTGTTGTCACACTACACTGGGACTGGACCAACAGCTTCAGGAATAACGCCCAACTTTTGGACGAAATTTCTCATCTAAACGGCCTCTTTAGCAGCAGCTGATGCCGCGATGTATTCTGCCTCAGTGGTGGAATCCGCTGTGGTGTCCTGCTTGGAACTCTTCCAAGATACAGCACCGCCATTGAGCATGAACACAAATCCAGAGGTTGACTTCGAGTCATCCATGTCACTTTGGAAGCTAGAGTCGGTATAGCCTTCCAATTTCAGTTCTCTTCCTCCATAAACCATGAATACATTCTTAGTTCTTCTCAAGTACTTAAGAATATCCTTCACGGCTTTCCAATGTATTTGACCGGGATTGGCTTGATATCTGCTCGTGACACTCAGAGCAAATGCCACATCCGGTCTGGTGGATATCGTCCCATACATGATACTCCCTATGGCTGATGCATATGGTATGTGTGTCATTTTCTCTATCTCTTCGTCAGTCTTGGGACACATAGTCTTGGATAGAGAGACTCCATGACACATAGGTAGATGTCCTCTCTTGGACTCATCCATTGAAAACCTTTTCAATATGGTGTCGATGTAGGTTGATTGATTGAGTCCTATCAATCTTTTAGATCTATCTCTATAGATCTGAATTCCTAGAATATAGGATGCCTCACCTAAATCCTTCATCGAGAATCTACCTGATAACCATATCTTTGTTGACTGCAACATCCCTACATCATTCCCAATGAGTAAGATGTCATCAACATAAAGTACTAAGAATGTCACAGCATCCTTAACTACTTTTTTGTACACGCACGGTTCCTCCGGGTTCTTGATGAAACAAAAATCCTTTATTGTTTCATCAAATTTCTGGTTCCAACTTCTTGATGCTTGTTTGAGACCATAGATTGATCTCTGAAGCTTGCATACCTTATGCTCGCTTCCCATGAATGTGTATCCCTCAGGCTGCGTCATATAGATCTCTTCCTTAATGTTTCCATTAAGAAATGCAGTCTTTACATCCATTTGTCATATCTCATAGTCATACCATGCTGCTATGGCAATAAGGATTCTTATGGACTTGAACATTGCGACTGGTGAAAAGGTTTCATCATAGTCAACTCCTTGTCTTTGAGTATAACCTTTTGCCACCAATCGTGCCTTGTAGGTCAGTACCTTTCCATCAGGCCCAAGTTTTCTCTTATAGATCCATTTACACCCTATTGGAACAATTCCATCGGGAGGATCTACTAAAGTCCAAACTTGGTTTGTATGCATCGAATCTATTTCCGACTGCATAGCTTCAAGCCATAAATTCGAATCTGCATCAGAAATTGCTTCCTTGAAGTTTCTTGGATCACATCCAATGTCGGGTTCACTTTGATCCCCTTCAAGAAGAAAACCATATCTAATAGGAGGCCTAGAAGTCCTCTCGGATCTTCTAGTAATAGGCGTGTCAATCAATGGTTCCTGAGGTGTAGGATCATTATTTTGTATCTTGGGTTCTTCTCGAATTTCTTCGAGTTCCATCATCTTGCCTTTCTTATCCAATAAGAACTCCTTCTCCAAGAAGGTGGCATTCCTTGAAACAAACACTTTTGTTTCAGTAGGATGATAGAAATAATATCCGATTGAATTCTTCGGATACCCTACAAAATAACATAAGGTGGATCGACTATCCAACTTATCTCCCACTGTCTGCTTCACGTAAGCAGGACATCCCCAAATCCTCAAGTACGAATACTTAGGAGCTTTGCCATTCCATAAGTCGTATGGTGTTTTGTTCACTGCTTTAGTGTGAACGTTGTTCAACAACAATACCGTTGTTTCAAGAGCATAGCCCCAAAATGAAGGTGGGAGCTCAGTGAAGCTCATCATAGATCGAACCATGTCCAACAAAGTTCGATTGCGACGCTCCAAAACACCATTAAGCTGAGGTGTCATAGGAGGAGTCCACTGAGAGAGAATCTCATTCTCTTTTAGATAGCTCAAAAACTCGGTACTCAAGTATTCTCCACCTCGATCTGATCGAAGTGCTTTAATCCTCTTACCTAGTTTGTTTTCTACTTCAGCCTTGAATTCTTTGAACTTTTCAAATGATTCAGACTTATATTTCATCAAATATAAGTACCCATACCTAGAATAATCATCAGTAAAGGTAATGAAGTAGGTGTGACCAAATTTTGTACCAATACTAAATGGTCCGCAAACATCCGTATGGATCAAATCCAATAGATTTTGACTACGCTCAGGTTTTCCTTTGAAAGGAGATTTAGTCATTTTTCCTTTCAGGCAGGACTCACAAGTAGGTAGAGAGTTAATATCAGACATATCAAACATGCCCTCTCCCACTAGCTTGTTCATCCTCCTTGATGAAATATGACCTAGCCTAGCATGCCAAAGGTTTGCCGGGTTTTGACTATCGATTTTCCTTTTCTTCGTTGTTACCGGTTTATCAACATAATTTATTGGAACGTCTTTTAATTTTAAGTTATATAGATCGTTTTCAAGTTGTCCATTTCCAATCAAACATTCATTCTTGTAAATATTGCAAATCCCATTCACAAAATTGCAATAAAAACCATCTCTATCAAGCATAGAAACAGAAATAATGTTTTTAATCAAGTCTGGAACAAATAAAACATCTCTCAAAAGTAACTTAAAATCGTTCTGCAAAATTAAATAAACATCTCCCATAGCTTTGGCTTCAACTCTAGAACCATTTCCGAGCCTCAGCTGGGTCTCACCCATTCTAAGCTTGCGACTTCTTGTCATCACCTGCAAATCATTGCAAATGTGAGATCCACATCCGGTATCCAATACCCAAGAAGTAGTATTAAGTGAAACATTTATTTCAATATAAAACATACCCTTCGCAGTTCGCAACTGCTCTAGATATTCCTTGCAGTTACGTTTCCAATGACCGGGTTTCTTGCAGTGATGGCAAACATCCTTGGACTTTTCCATGTTTGAAGCCTTTGTCTTGTTCTTCTTCTCGGGTCCGGTTTTCTTGGATGGGGCAGAACGTTTCTTACCCTTTGTACTTGGCCCCTTCTTAGCAGAAGAAGAGGATCCCACCAAGAGAACCGGTTTATCCTTCTTTAAAGTGGCTTCATAAGTTACAAGCATATTGACCATCTCTTCAAGGGAGGCCTTTATCTTGTTCATATTGAAATTCACCACAAAACCGTCAAACGATGAAGGAAGAGAGAGAAGTAATAAGTCCACATTGAGTTCATGCTCCAATACCAATTCAAGCGTTACCAACTTCTGAATGAGCCAAATCACGCGTACCCCATGATCACGTACCGAAGTCCCTTCATGCATGCGACACGTCATTAACTCTTTTACAGTAGCGAACCTTTCAGCTCTCGATTGAGCCCCAAAAAGTTCCTTGAGTTGTACGTGAATGTCAGCAGCATTCACGGTATCCTCAAATCGCCTCTGGAGTTCATCAGACATCGAAGCTTGCATATAGCATTTGGCCTTGATATCATGGTCCCACCATTTATCAAGTTTGGCCAACTCTTCCGGACTTATATCAGCTGGTGCTTCCTTCGGAGGAGATTTTTCTAACACGTAGAATATCTTCTCCGAGGTCAAGACAATCTTCAACTTACGGAACCATTCCGTATAGTTTGCGCCAGTCAGTTTATTTTGTTCGAGAATAGAGAATAGTGGATTGCGCGAATTCATCTTAATGAAATACTGAAAAGAAACAGACAATAATCAGTGATTGTTTAATTAATTTACTAAGACATAAAATAGGCGAAATTTATTTTATGAATCTCACTCCCACTATTTTAACGATTTCACTACCCTCAAGTGAAAACGAGAAACATTTTCTTTAGTGGGAACATGGAGTCCAATTGACAAACTATAGTCCCGAATAATATCAGCCAACCATAATTTTCAAAATGTAGAGCCCAATTGCTTCCAAAGCAACCTCCATGTTTTTACCTCATGTCCAATAAGGGCCCAATAATATGACGCCGTTTATTGTGACATGTCAAGATGACCCATCAATATCAAGTTGTGATGGATGGTCGCCATGTGGATCCCCAATAATATGAGCCAATCCCATGGGAGTTCCATCCAACTTACAACATGTGTCGATCCAATGTACAGCTTTCCGACGAACGGGCCCTCCCAATAATATGAGCCGAACCGTATCCGCGGGTAGCATCTCATACATTGATCGTTGATGGAAGGTAGGAACATTTAAACAATATTTAAATTTCCTTTATTTATCTTGATATCAATTTTAAATAATATTTAAAATGAGGGATTTTAATTTTGAAAATTTGTCTCATCATTTAAAATTTGTATGCTTGCGGGATTCATACAATTTAGTCTAAAACATGCATACATCAATAATATCATATATTATTTAGGATGATCGATTCCATTTCTAATCGACCCGTGCTTGCCAATCACGAGTCTAAGTCCAATCCTAGGTAATATGCAAGTATGAAATGCAATCCTATTACATTGAGCTTCCAATTTACATTTCTTCAGTCTTTATTGTCTGCTGGGCCCACCTTCGTCTTCAAATCTTCATCTCCCACTAAGTATAATGTATTTACAATAAATAACTATGACAAGTAGGGGATACATTTTAAGGGGTGGGAACGGGCCATAAACCAGGCCCACTTTTATTACATATGACAATTCATATTGGGCCATAAACCAGGCCCATTAATAAATCCAACAACAATAAAAACAAATGTAAATTCCCTAACATACACCTACAAAATTGGTCATGGTAATCGATCATCCTTATCCAATAATATTTAATTCAAAATTAATTTATTGGATAACATGCAATGGCAATTAAATTAAAAAGGATAAAATCATATTCCATATATAAAATCTTATTTTACATACAAAATCATTTTACCTTTTTATCAAATAAAATCATATTTTACATATAAAATCCAATTTTATACATAAAATCATATTTTACTCAATATTTCCATAAGATCATATCTTATCAATTGTACCAAAAATAATTAATTTCATAAAATCTGATTTAACGGATAAAATCTATAAATTTTCCAAAAATTCAAATTTATCCAAAAATCAATTTTAAAATTTTCGGACTCGAACAATTCGATCCGACGCCTCGTGGACCAATCAAAAACAATTTTCGATCGGACCAAAAATAGAATTTTAACATATTAAAATTTTAATTAAAAATAAAAATTAATTTTCACGGGACGCCCGGGACGATCCCAGGCAGCCCGCGCCCCAAAGGAGCTCAGGCCGGCCAGCGATCAAATCGCTGCCCATGGCGCTGCCCCGGGTTTGCCCATTAATTTTAAATTTTTAAAATCCTTTTGTTTCAAAAAAAACCAAGGCTTAAAAATTTTGTACAATCGATTAATTTAATCGCTTGATCTGAGCAACCTGGCTCTGATACCACTGTTTGAACACGGTGTTCAGATCAATCAGAATTGATACCCAGTGCAGCAGAAGTTTTAAAATTTTATATGGAACGATTTCATATCATGGGTATCAAAACTTTACGATTAAATTGTGCGTGTAAAAATTAAATAACAATTAAATTTTTACCTTGAATCTCGAAACGAGATTATGGACACCAACAGATAACTCTGCTCTTGTTGTATATCCCAGGAACTGATGGACGAACAATTATTCAATCAGGTCCACGAACAGAATTCGAATCCCTCTGATAGATTGCACTAGAAAATCTATCAGAAGTTTCTACGAAAAAAATTAACGAATTTGATCCGTTAAACCAGACTGCAAATTTGAAATTCACAGACTGGATTTCAAAGAGAAAAACACAGAGAGGGGGGCGGCCACTCTAGGTCTCAAAACCCTAGTGTTCGAAAATTATGAGACTTGTGTCTAATTTTTGCACTGCAATAACTTATTTATAATGTGGGCTGCTAACAGCTTAGGGCCCATTAGTCATAAGTTAAAGCCTGACAAGCAAAGCCTGCATATTCAGAAATTAATATAAAATTCATCGTGACTCAGATTGATAAACCAATTTCACCAATGTGCACAGAAACCATTTCTGCATCTTTTAAAGTCAAGATAAATTTTCTGAATCCGAATTCAGTGATTTCCAAAAATGTCCATCCCTATGTCATTTTAGGAAATCTTACTCTTCTACTCTGATATAAGAAGTCCCACTTCTTTATTCACTAAATTTAACTCTTTAAATTTAATTATCTCAATGGGGATTAAAAATCCATTACTTGTGTGACCCTCAATGGTTCAGGGATACACCTAGCCGTGGGCTCACAACTCCTTGTGACTCGGAACAACAATTTCCGACTTGTCCATCGAATCATGGTAAGAGCGCCTAGCAACATCGCCCCATGATTCCCTAGGTATCACTGATAGTGCCTGCAAGAACCAATAGATTTTGGTTAGCGTACAGTACGGTCCCTTCATCCATATATCCCGATCGAATCAACAACCATTGGTAAATCGAGAGTCGTTCGAGATTCGATAACTATGCAATGCATCTTGAAGATCAAATAGTGACATCGCATGTGCTACTAAGAAACCATTTCTTAAAAACACATCATGTACTCTGGCCAGAGATTCGTCACACTAATATCTCCTCAGATTGCATAGGATATCCACACTCGCAAGTATGTGGTGAATCCTTGAAAACAAAGCATCGACTCCTATATGTGTCGTAACTGTACCCAATCCCGACACCTGATGACCCCAATAGAGTCGGTAAATGAGTCAAAGTACAGTACTAGCATATAGAGTCTCAATGATGTTTCAAGTAGTAAGGACTAATGGTGTACAACCAAAACCGCGGACTTTATCCACTCGATAAGTGATAACCACTTGGAAAGTCCGGATAGGGTAGTTCGATCATTCATCGTATGAATACCCATTTGCATGCTTTGAACATCTCTATGTTCCATACCAATGAAACTGTAAGAGTGGGTGCCCAGTGAGCCAACTGTGTGGCTATGGGCTTTGATGACTCTTTGTATGAACAATCTTTTGTTTAATATTATTTACACTTTTATGGCAATGACTTTATATTACTTCATATTGTTATATTGTGATATACTATTGTTGTTTTGATAAAGACCTTGAATATACTATAGTGTATGTAAGATGTGGTAGAACATGGAGATGTCTATCATGAAATACATCTTATAGTCACTGTATGTTCTAAAACCGTTCCTAGTCAATTGAGCCGTCCGATAATAAGGATAAGGATCGCTCGAGTTTGAGACTAGCATTTGCGATGCGGAGTACCACGTTTCATTGGTAGGGAACATGGAGATGTTCGAAGCATGCAAATGGATATTCATAGGATGAATAATCGAACTACCCTATCCGGACTTTCCAAGTGGTTATCACTTATCGAGTGGATTAAGTCCGCGGTTTTGGTTGTACACCATTAGTCCTTACGACTTGAAACATCATGGAGACTCTATATGCTAGTGCTGTGCTTTGACTCGTTTACCGACTCTATGGGGGTCATCAGGTGTCGAGATTGGGTACAGTTACGACACATATAGGAGTCAATGCATTGTTGTCAAGGATTCACCACATACTTGCGAGTATGGATATCCTATGCGATCTGAGGAGATATTAGTGTGACAAATCTCTGGCCAGAGTACTTGATGTGATTTAAGAAATGGTTTCTTAGTAGCACATGCGATGTCACTAATTTGATCTTCAAGATGTATTGCATAGTTATCGAATCTTGAGCGACTCTCGATATACCAATGGTTGTTGATTCGATCGGGATATTTGGATGAAGGGACCGTACTGTACGCTAACCAAAATCTACTGGTTCTTGTAGGCACTATCAGTGATACCTAGGGAATCATGGGGCGATGTTGCTAGGCGCTTTACCATGATTCGTTGGGCAAGTCGGAAAGTGTTGTTCCGAGTCACAAGGAGTTGTGAGCCCACGGCTAGCTGTATCCCTGAACCATTGAGGGTCACACAGTGTAATGGAGTTTTAATCCCCGTTGAGATAGTTAAATTTAAAGAGTTAAATTTAATGAACTAAGGAGTTGGACTTCTTAAATAAGAGTAAGGGAGTAGGATTTCCTAAAATGACATAGGGATGGACATTTTTGGAAACCACTGAATTCGGATTCAGGAAAATTTATTTTGACTTTAAAATGTGCAGAAATGGTTTCTGTGCACATTGGTGAAATCAGTTCATCAATCGGAGTCACGGTGAATTTTATATTAATTTCTGAACGAGCGGGCTTTGCTTGTCGGGCCCCAGCTTATGACTAATGGGCCCTAAGGTGTTAGTGGCCTGCATTATAAATAAGTTATTTCAGTACAGAAATTACACACAACGGCTCATAATTTTTGAGAAGCAAAAATCGAACCCTAGCCTCTCAAAAGTTTCGGCCGTCCCCTCCCTGTCCTCTGCCCGAGAAAATTCCGGTCTGTGATTTTGAATTGCAGTCTGGAATAGCGAATCAGATTCGTTTATTCTCTTCGCAGAAAACTTCTGATAGATTTTCTAGTGCAATCTATCAGAGGGATTAAACCTCTGTTCGTGGACCTGATTGAAGGAGTTCATCGGTTCCAGGGAGAGACAACAAGAGCAGATAAAATCTGTTGGTGTCCAGTAATCTCGTTGCGAGATTGAAGGTAAAATTTAATAACTGTTATTTAAATTTTACACACACAATAATTTAATCGTTGAACGGTTGATACCCACACTATGGAATTGTTCCATAACAAAATTTTTAAACTTCCGTTGCACCGGGTATCAATCGTGATTGATATGAGAGCCGCGTTTTCCAACAGTGGTATCAGAGCCAGGTTGCTCAGATCAAACGATTAAATTAATCAATTGTACAAAATTTTTGAGTCTCGGTTTTTGAAACAAAATAAATATTTTTAAATAAAAAAAAATTTTTTTTTTTCGGGGCAAAACCCGGGCAGCGATTGGATCGCTGCCCGGTGGGGCAGCAATTGTTGCTGCCCCGGGCGGCGCACGGCGCCGCCCAAAGGGGGCGCACGGCGCCGCCCAAGGCGGCGACCGTCGCCGCCCAGGGCAGCGCTGTGCGCTGCCCAGGGGCGGCGCTCGGCGCTGCGCAAGGCGGCGCTCGGCGCCGCCCAGGGCAGCGCACGGCGCCGCCCAGGGGCGGCGCCAGGCGCTGCCCTAAGGGGGCAGCCGGGCTGCCCCCGGCCCGCGCCCCGGGTGCGGGCCGGCCCGGGAGTGTCCCGGGCGGCCCGCGGGAAAAATTATATTTTTATTTAAAAAATTAATTTTAATATTTAAAATTTTATTTTTGGTCCGGTCAAAAATTGTTTTTGATTGGTTCACGAGATTTCGGATCGAATTGTTCGAGTCCGTAAATTTTAAAATTGATTTTGGATAAATTTGAATTTTTGGAAAATTTTAATATTTTATCCGTAAATTGAATTTTGAAATCAATTATTTTGGTACAATTGATGATAAGATATGATCTTATGATATATTAAGTAAAATATGATTTTATTTGTAAAATTGGATTTTATAGATAAAATATGATTTTATTTGATATAGAGATAAAATATGATTTTATATGTGAAATGAGATTTTATATATAAAATATGATTTTATCTTGTTTAAATTTGAATTGCCACAGCATGTTATCCAATAAATTAATTTTGAATTAAATGTTATTGGATAAGGATGATCGATTGCCATGACCAATTTTGTAGGTGTATGTTAGGAATTTACATTTTGTTTTTATTGTTGTTGGTTTTATTAATGGGCCTGGTTTATGGCCCGATATGAATGTCATATGTAATAAAAGTGGGCTTGGTTTATAGCCCGTTCCCACCCCTAAAAATGTATCCCCTACTTGTCATTGTTATTTATTGTAAATACATTAGATTTAGTGGGAGATCAAGATTTGAAGATGGTGGGCCCAGCAGACAATGAAGACTGAAGAAATGTAAATTGGAAGCATATGTAATAGGATTGCATTTGCATACTGCATATTACCTAGGATTGGACTAAGACCCGTGATTGGCAACCACGGGTCAATTAGAAATGGAATCGATCATCCTATATAATATGTGATATTATGATTGTATGCATGTTTAGACATAAATTGCGTGAATCCGGCAATGCATGCAATAAATTAAATATGATGAGACAAATATTTTTATAAATAAAATCCCTCATTTTAAATATGATTTAAAATTTATATCAAGATAAATAAAGGAAATTTAAATATTGTTTAAATGTTCCTACCTTCCATCAACGGTCAATGTAAGTGATGCTACCCGCGGATACGGTCCGGCTCATATTATTGGGGGGGCCCGTCCGTCGGAAAGCTGTACATTGGATCGACAAATGTTGTAAGTTGGGTGGAACTCCCATGGGATCGGCTCATATTATTGGGGGATCCACATGGCGACCGTCCATCACAACTTAATATTGATGGGTCATCTTGACATGTCACTTTAAACGGCGTCATATTATTGGGCCCTTATTGGACATGAGGTAAACACATGGGGGTTGCTTTGGAAGCAATTGGGCTCTACCTTTTGAGAATTATGATTGGCTGATATTATTCGGGACCATAAGTTTGTCAATTGGACTCCATGTTCTCACTAAGGAAAAAGTTTCCCGTTTTCACTAGAGGGTGGTGAAATCGTTAAAATAGTGGGAGTGAGATTCATAAAATTAAATTCGCCTATTTTATGTCTTAGTAAATTGTTAAACAATCATTGATATATGTCTGTTTTTCTTTTCAGTATTTCATACAATGAATTCGCGAAATCCATTATTCTCGATCCTCGAACAAAACAAGTTGACTGGCGCCAACTATACGGAATGGTTCCGGAAGTTGAAGATTGTCTTAACTTCGGAGAAAATGCTCTACGTGTTAGAGAAAGCACCTCCGAAGGAAGCACCAGCTGACATAAGTCCGGAGGAATTGGCCAAACTTGATGCATGGTGTGACCATGACATCAAGACCAAATGCTATATGCAAGCCTCGATGTCTGATGAACTCCAGAGGCGATTTGAGGACACGGTGAATGCTGCTGACATTCACACGCAACTCAAGGAACTTTTTGGGGCTCAGTCGAGGGCTGAAAGGTTCGCTACTGTTAAGGAGTTGATGACGTGCCGCATGCGTGAAGGGACTTCGGTCCGTGATCATGGGGTACGAGTGATTTGGCTCATACAGAAGTTGGCGACCCTAGATTTGGTGTTGGAGCATGAACTCAATATGGATTTATTGCTTCTGTCTCTTCCTTCTTCATTCGATGGATTTGTGATAAATTTTAATATGAACAAGATAGAGGCCACCCTTGAAGAGATGGTCAATATGCTCGTTACATATGAATCCACACTTAAGAAGGATAAGCCAGCTTTCTTGGTGGGCTCCTCATCTTCTGCGAAGAAGGGGCCAAGTATGAAGGGCAAGAAACGTTCTACCCCACCCAAGAAAGTCGAGCCCGAGAAGAAGCAAAAGACAAAGGCTTCAAACAATGGAAAATCCAAGGATGTTTGCCATTACTGCAAGAAGCCGGGTCATTGGAAGCGCAACTGCAAGGAATATCTTGAGCAGTTGGGAACTGCAAAGGGTATGTTCTATATTGAAATAAACATGTCACTTAATACAACTTCTTGGGTATTGGATACCGGATGTGGATCTCACATTTGCAATGATTTGCAGGTGATGACAAGAAGTCGCAGGCTTAGAATGGGTGAGACCCAGCTGAGGCTCGGGAATGGTTCCAGAGTTGAAGCTACGGCCATTGGAGATGTTTGTTTGACTTTGCAGAACGGTTTTAAATTATTGTTAAGAGATGTTTTATTTGTGCCAGATTTAATTAAAAACATTATTTCTATTTCTATGCTTGATAGAGATGGTTATTCTTGCAATTTTGTGAATGGGATTTGCAATATTTACAAGAATGAATGTTTAATTGGAAATGGACAACTTGAAAACGATCTATACAACTTAAAACTAAAAGACGTTCCAGTGAATTATGTTGATAAACCGGCGACAACAAACAAAAGGAAAATCGATAGTCAAAACCCGGCAAACCTTTGGCATGCTAGGCTAGGTCATATTTCCTCAAGGAGGATGAACAAGCTAGTGGGAGAGGGCATGTTTGATATGTCTGATATTAATTCTCTACCTACTTGTGAATCCTGCCTAAAAGGAAAAATGACTAAATCTCCTTTTAAGGGGAAACCTGAGCGTAGTCAAAATCTGTTGGATTTGATCCATACAGATGTTTGTGGTCCATTTAGAGTAGGGACTCAACATGGCCACACCTACTTCATTACCTTTACTGATGATTATTCAAGGTATGGGTATTTATATTTAATGAAATATAAGTCTGAAGCATTTGAAAAGTTCAAAGAATTCAAGGCTGAAGTAGAAAACAAGCTAGGTAAAAGTATTAAGGCACTTCGATCGGATCGAGGTGGAGAATACTTGAGTACCGAGTTTTTGGACTATCTGAAAGAGAATGGGATTCTCTCTCAGTGGACTCCTCCTATGACACCACAGCTTAATGGTGTATCGGAGCGTCGTAATCGAACTTTGTTGGACATGGTTCGATCTATGATGAGCTTCACTGAGCTTCCACCTTCGTTTTGGGGCTATGCGCTTGAAACGGCGGTATTGTTGTTGAACAACGTCCACACTAAAGCAGTGGACAAAACACCATACGAGTTATGGAATGGCAAAGCTCCTAAGTATTCGTACTTGAGGATTTGGGGATGTCCTGCTTACGTGAAGCGGACAGTGGGAGATAAGTTGGATAGTCGATCCAGCTTATTTTATTTTGTAGGGTATCCGAAGAATTCAATCGGATATTATTTCTATTATCCTGCTGAAACAAAGGTGTTTGTTTCTAGGAATGCCACCTTCTTGGAGAAGGAATTCTTATTGGATAAGAAAGGCGAGATGATGGAACTCGAAGAAGTTCGAGAAGAACCCAAAATACAAAATAACGATCCTACACCTCAGGAACCATTGTTGGACACGCCTGCACCTAGAAGATCCGAAAGGACTTCTAGACCTCCAGTTCGATATGGTCTTCTTCTTGAAGGGGATCAAGATGAACCCGACATTGGATGTGATCCAAGAAACTTCAAGGAAGCAATTTCTGATGCGGATTCGAATTTATGGCTTGAAGCTATGCAGTCAGAATTGGATTCGATGCATACAAACCAAGTTTGGTCTTTAGTAGATCCTCCCGATGGAATTGTTCCGATAGGGTGTAAATGGATCTACAAAAGAAAGCTTGGGCCTGATGGTAAGGCATTGACCTACAAGGCGCGATTGGTGGCTAAAGGTTATACTCAAAGGCAAGGAGTTGACTATGACGAAACCTTTTCACCAGTTGCAATGTTCAAGTCCATAAGAATCCTAATTGCCATAGCTGCATGGTATGACTATGAGATATGGCAGATGGATGTGAAGACTGCTTTTCTTAATGGAGACATTAAAGAAGAAATCTATATGAAGCAGCCTGAGGGGTTCACATCCATGGGAAGCGAGCATAAGGTATGCAAGCTTCAGAGATCAATTTATGGTCTAAAACAAGCATCAAGAAGTTGGAACCAGAAATTTGATGAAACAATAAAAGATTTTGGTTTCATCAAGAACCCGGAGGAACCATGCGTGTACAAGAAAGTAGTTAAGGATGCTGTGACATTCTTAGTACTTTATGTTGATGACATCCTACTCATTGGGAATGATGTAGGGATGTTGCAGTCAACAAAGATATGGTTATCAGGTAGATTTTCGATGAAGGATTTGGGAGAGGCATCCTACATTCTTGGGATACAGATCTATAGAGATAGGTCTAAGAGAATGATAGGACTCACTCAATCGACCTACATCGATACCATATTGAAACGGTTTTCAATGGATGGGTCCAAAAGAGGACATCTACCCATGTGTCATGGAGTTTCTCTATCCAAGTCTATGTGTCCCAAGACTGATGAAGAGATAGAGAATATGACACATGTACCATATGCGTCAGCTATAGGTAGTATCATGTATGGGATGATATCTACCAGACCGGATGTAGCATTTGCTCTGAGTGTCACGAGCAGATATCAGTCTAATCCTGGTCAAATGCATTGGAAAGCCGTGAAGGACATTCTTAAGTACTTGCGAAGGACTAAGAATATGTTCATGGTTTATGGAGGACGAGAACTCAAATTGGAAGGCTATACCGACTCTAGCTTCCAAAGTGATGTGGATGACTCGAAGTCAACCTCTGGATTTGTGTTCATGCTCAATGGCGGTGCTGTCTCTTGGAAGAGTTCCAAGCAGGACACCACAGCGGATTCCACCACTGAGGCTGAATACATTGCAGCATCAGCTGCTGCTAAAGAGGCCGTTTGGATGAGGAAGTTCGTCCAAGAGTTGGGCGTCATTCCTGAATTTGTTGGTCCAGTCCCGGTGTACTGTGACAACACGGGTGCCGTTGCTCAAGCAAAGGAACCAAGGTCTCATCAAAGATCCAAACACGTACTGAGGAAATACCACATAATCCGGGAGATTGTGGAAAGAGGAGACATCATTGTCGAACGAGTGGCCTCTGCAGACAATATCGCTGATCCGCTTACTAAGCCCTTGCCAGGACCATTGTTTGACAAACATCGCGAAGCAATGGGTCTACGTAGTATGACTAGTTGGCTATAGGGCAAGTGGGAGATTGTAAGAGTGGGTGCCCAGTGAGCCAACTGTGTGGCTATGGGCTTTGATGACTCTTTGTATGAACAATCTTTTGTTTAATATTATTTACACTTTTATGGCAATGACTTTATATTACTTCATATTGTTATATTGTGATATACTATTGTTGTTTTGATAAAGACCTTGAATATACTATAGTGTATGTAAGATGTGGTAGAACATGGAGATGTCTATCATGAAATACATCTTATAGTCACTGTATGTTCTAAAACCGTTCCTAGTCAATTGAGCCGTCCGATAATAAGGATAAGGATCGCTCGAGTTTGAGACTAGCATTTGCGATGCGGAGTACCACGTTTCATTGGTAGGGAACATGGAGATGTTCGAAGCATGCAAATGGATATTCATAGGATGAATAATCGAACTACCCTATCCGGACTTTCCAAGTGGTTATCACTTATCGAGTGGATTAAGTCCGCGGTTTTGGTTGTACACCATTAGTCCTTACGACTTGAAATATCATGGAGACTCTATATGCTAGTGCTGTGCTTTGACTCGTTTACCGACTCTATGGGGGTCATCAGGTGTCGAGATTGGGTACAGTTACGACACATATAGGAGTCAATGCATTGTTGTCAAGGATTCACCACATACTTGCGAGTATGGATATCCTATGCGATCTGAGGAGATATTAGTGTGACAAATCTCTGGCCAGAGTACTTGATGTGATTTAAGAAATGGTTTCTTAGTAGCACATGCGATGTCACTAATTTGATCTTCAAGATGTATTGCATAGTTATCGAATCTTGAGCGACTCTCGATATACCAATGGTTGTTGATTCGATCGGGATATTTGGATGAAGGGACCGTACTGTACGCTAACCAAAATCTACTGGTTCTTGTAGGCACTATCAGTGATACCTAGGGAATCATGGGGCGATGTTGCTAGGCGCTTTACCATGATTCGTTGGGCAAGTCGGAAAGTGTTGTTCCGAGTCACAAGGAGTTGTGAGCCCACGGCTAGCTGTATCCCTGAACCATTGAGGGTCACACAGTGTAATGGAGTTTTAATCCCCGTTGAGATAGTTAAATTTAAAGAGTTAAATTTAATGAACTAAGGAGTTGGACTTCTTAAATAAGAGTAAGGGAGTAGGATTTCCTAAAATGACATAGGGATGGACATTTTTGGAAACCACTGAATTCGGATTCAGGAAAATTTATTTTGACTTTAAAATGTGCAGAAATGGTTTCTGTGCACATTGGTGAAATCAGTTCATCAATCGGAGTCACGATGAATTTTATATTAATTTCTGAACGAGCGGGCTTTGCTTGTCGGGCCCCAGCTTATGACTAATGGGCCCTAAGGTGTTAGTGGCCTGCATTATAAATAAGTTATTTCAGTACAGAAATTACACACAACAGCTCATAATTTTTGAGAAGCAAAAATCGAACCCTAGCCTCTCAAAAGTTTCGGCCGTCCCCTCCCTGTCCTCTGCCCGAGAAAATTCCGGTCTGTGATTTTGAATTGCAGTCTGGAATAGCGAATCAGATTCGTTTATTCTCTTCGCAGAAAACTTCTGATAGATTTTCTAGTGCAATCTATCAGAGGGATTAAACCTCTGTTCGTGGACCTGATTGAAGGAGTTCATCGGTTCCAGGGAGAGACAACAAGAGCAGATAAAATCTGTTGGTGTCCAGTAATCTCGTTGCGAGATTGAAGGTAAAATTTAATAACTGTTATTTAAATTTTACACACACAATAATTTAATCGTTGAACGGTTGATACCCACACTATGGAATTGTTCCATAACAAAATTTTTAAACTTCCGCTGCACCGGGTATCAATCGTGATTGATATGAGAGCCGCGTTTTCCAACAGAAACGTGGTACTCGGCATCGCAAATGATAGTCTCAATCTTGAGCGATCCTTATCCTTATTAACGGACGGCTCAATCGACTAGGAACTGTTTAGAATATACAGTGACTATAAGATGTGTTTCATGATAGCCATCCCCATGTGCCACCACATCTTACATACACTATAGTATATTCAAGGTCTTCATATAAACATCTTATAGTATGTCACAACATAATAATATGATAAAAGATAAAGTAAATGCCATTATAAAAGTGTAAATTATATTAAACAAAAGATTGTTTATACATAGAGTAATAAAAGCCCTTAGCCACAAGTTGGCTCACCGGGCACCCACTCTTTCAACTATTGCTGTTTTGATAAAGACCTTGAATATACTATAGTGTAAGTAAGATGAGATAGTGAATAAAGAGAGATCACTATTATGAAACACATCTTATAGTCACTATATATTATAAACAGTTCCTAGTCAATTGAGCCATCCGCAAATAAGGATAAGGATCGCTCGAGATTGAGACTAGCATTTGTGATGCCAAGTACCACGTTTCATTGGTAATGAACATGGAGATGTTCAAAGCATGCAAATGGATATTCATATGATGAATGATCGAACCACCCTATTCGGACTTTCCAAGTGGTTATCACTTATCGAGTGGATAAAGTCCGCGGTTTTGGTTGTACACCATTAGTCCTTATTACTTGAAACATCATTGAGACTTTATATGCTAGTACTGTACTTTGACTCTTTTACCGACTCTATTGGGGTCATCAGGTGTCGGGATTGGGTACAGTTACGACACATATAGGAGTCGATGCTTTGTTGTCAAGGATTCACCACATACTTGCGAGTGTGGATATCCTATGTGATCTGAGGAGATATTAGTGTGACAAATCTCTGGCCAGAGTACTCGATGTGATTTAGGTTACTTGGTTTCCTAGTAGCACATGCGATGTCACTATTTGATCTTCAAGATTCATTGCATAGTTATCGAATCTCGAACAACTCTCGATGTACAAATGGTTGTTGATTTGATCGGGATATTTGGATGAAGGGACTGTACTGTATGCTAACCAAAATCTACTGGTTCTTGCAGGCACTATCAGTGATACCTAGGGAATCATGGGGCGATGTTGCTAGACGCTCTTACCATGATTCGATGGGTGAGTCGGAAATTGTTGTTCCGAGTCACAAGGAGTTGTGAGCCCACGGCTAGCTGTATCCCTGAACCATTGAGGGTTACACAAGTAATGGATTACTAAAACCCCATAGAGATAGTTAAATTTAAAGAGTTAAATTTAATGAAAGAGAAGTTGGACTTCTTAACTAAAGGGAGTGGGATTTCCTAAAATGACATAGGGATGAGCATTTTTGGAAATCACTGAATTCGGATTCAGAAAAATTATCTTGACTCTAAAAGATGCAGAAATGGTTTCTGTGCACATTGGTGAAATCAGTTTATCAATCGGAGTCACGATGAATTTTATATTAATTTCTAGAACAACGGGCTTGCCTTGTTGGGCTTAAGTTATGGATTGTGGGCTTTAAGGAGTTAGAGTCCTAATACAATTATAACTTAATTTAGTCTAGAAATTATCTATAAATAGGCAGCAGTGTTTGAAAATTACATACAGTTCATTCTTGAATATTCGAAAATATTGCATCAAATTATTCAAGAGGATTTTCAAAAATTCTTCTATCCCTTTTGAGAAAATTCGAACTGTGATTTTTGTGAAAAATTGCAATCCGAATTAACATATCAAATCTGTTTATTCTCTACGTAAAACTTCTGATTGATTTCTAGTGCAGTCAATCAGAGGATTTCTGTTTTTCGTTCGTGGACCTAATTCCGGTGATTGATCGTGACGCCATCGGTTCCCGGGATTTACAAGAAGAGCAGATTAAGTTCTGTTGGTGTCCATAATCTCGCTTCGAGATTTTAAGGTAAAATATTTAATTGTAATTATTTGTTTTACTTACACATATTTAATCGTAAAAGTTTTGATACCATTGATATGGAATCGTTCCATATAATAAAATAAAATTTTTAAACTTCCGCTGGACCGGGTAGCTCTATTTTGGGCTTTGGGTACTCTTATTTTAGAGTTGGAGTAGGAAATATATTTTAGTATAGTCAGACAGTGTTTGACATAGTAGCGGGGCAGTGCTCATGTAGCGGAGCAGTGCTCGAAGCTGTGGAGCTGCAGCAGGGGTGTGCCCCTAGTTGCGGGATAGTCGCCATTAGTGGGCTGACGACGGACGCAGGTATAGCTATGGTCTCCTTAAATTATTTAGCAGTATGCAATAGCTTAGTTAAGGCTTTTAGAGCTTATTGAATGATGCATGGATATTTGCATTGTAGAGTTGTTGATAGGCTTGGAACCTAGAGTGGGACTGCTAGGATTTGCCTGTAGTGAGGTACGTAAGTACTGACTGAGATGGCCAGCATGATATATATTATATGTGTTGCATGAGTATGTGTTATATGTTTTACCATGTTTTACGGCTTTAGCACATGCATATGTTTTTACGGAGACTGCATCGGGATGATGTGAGTCATGACAGTTTCCATCAGTCGAGGCGATTCTTCCTGAGGATTCGTGTCTTAGGAATATACGAGTGCCACGCGGAGTCGCTCTCTAGCCCGGTACTGTGTATTCCAGGCGCCCAGAGAAAGTGATTTAACCCTAATTTTTGAAGTCACTTATGTGTTGCATATAAAATATATATCATTGCTTTCGTATTGAGCTTAGAACTCACGTCCAGTGTTTTTGTATGTCTGGACACCCCATTCGACGGGGCAGTTGTAGGTGCATGGTTGGGCACCAGGAGCTTGGAGTAGCCAGTGACCAGTGAAGACAGCAGGATTTAGCTGTAGGTTTTGCCTTTAGGGTTATTTATTTCGATTAGGTTGTATAAATCGAATTTATTTATCCGGTTGTATTCTGCCGGTCTGTTTTAACTTAAGTCTTTCGCAGCGATTTATTTAATGCATGTTTAATTTTGCTCCTAAACTCTGATTAGGTAGTGGATCCGGGCTGGGTCGCTACATTCATTGGTATCAGAGCATATACATGCAAGAGACTTGGGATATAGTACTAAGACTTTGGGTTATCCTTGTAGGATTGGTGAGACCTCAGGATAATTTTCTTCATTGCCAAGGTCTGCGGCAAGAGTTTTCATTATAAGGAAGGCAACAGTGATGAGAACACCGGTAGTAGCATGAATATGCTGACTACAGTTCATCATTTGATGCATTAGGATGCTGATCGAAGAACATATGAATTCCAGCAGGAAAAGACTGGGAGAGAAGAAAGAGAATATCACGTCAGATATCTCTGAGGGCTTTTTGGAACGAATGGTGTGTAATAACCCATGTGGTTCCAGTTCGAAGAGATTCTCCACTCGTAGTTGGAAAGATTGTCATTTAAACTCATGCAGAACATGGTTTTGCCGGTGTGCATGTATCGATGCTTTTGGTACGCGTACGGGAAACTTCATGTTCAAAAGCATGATTTAGTTACAAGAAGAAAGCTGACGGTAGATCGTGAGCATAAGAGGTCGATTGACATGCACTGACGCAGAGCATAGCTGGTTAGCTAACACGTGCCATTTCTCCGGAGTTCTTTGCGGGAGGACATGTAGAGAGACTTGGATGGGAGTATGCTTGTATCGATGCGTGTGTCGATTAGAAGCTTCATGCTCAAGGAACGAAGACTAGTACGATGATTTAAATACTGTATTGTTGTAGTTGTAAACAGTATTTCAGTTGTAATAAATCATCAGATTCGGTTGTATCATTCAATTTATTGATTGTACATTTTGTATTTTTGGAATACTGTAATTGTATTACATAGGGATTGTAATCAAGAAATTGTACATAACTTGAAGCAATGATACATGTTTTATTAATCTAGCAATTCGTGGATGATTGCGTGTTTTTGCTAAGTTTAGCATTGATCCTAGTTGATTAGTGTTCAACTGGGTGACTCATGGGATTTGAGTAGGGCCAACGGTGATTGTTGACTTGCGGTTAGTCTAGGTGTTTTCCTAGGGTTGACCTAGTTAGTCAGTGGACTAAGATAATGCCAGCGATGGGTTGACTCATCTAGAGGCATTAGGCATATTGTTCGGTTTAGAACATTTGGGCTTTGTTCTAGATTGTTTCTTGGAACAGTAGGCTGTCTGACCTTCGTCAGATTGAGACTTGTGATGATGGGTTTTCATCAGGATGCCAGGTCCAGTATATACCAAGAGTTGTGGACTATGACCATGACTAGACGTGATGGGGCGTGACCCTATGCCAGTATTACTCTGGGAGTCTTTTTACTTCAGAGGTTACCTGGGAGCCCTTGTGCTTCAGGAGACGGCGGTGGGAAGGCTACTCAGTCTAGGGATTTGGTGACAGTCACGACAGGGTATGACCTTGGATTAGATATCAGGTTTGATATTGGTGGTTCGATATCGTCTGATGTGTCAGAGATATCAGTGATAGTGTTTTGCTGTAGGAACCAGTCTTGGAGGGATTTCCTTGACGAGTGTGTGCTATGAGCCGATAAGTTTGACCTTTGGATTACTTCTAGACGTGTGGATCTAGTAGGTGGATGGAATTCTACCAACAATGACATGTGGTTGTCATCAGAGTTGTGGATAAATTTTTCTTGAGATAGGAATTATCCGAGATCCAGGATGGGATGCAGTTTCGAGACTTCGACTCGAATACAAGAATTACTTCATGATGATTGATTTCAACAAGTGTCGGATCATATGATAGTATTTTGTCGTTCAAATGCTTAAAAGATGAGTACCTGGTACAGTCTCGGAGCAGGTGGTGCTTTGAAATATCTAGGTTGGCGGAGATGAATTCACCAAAGAGTTTCAATTGACTTGAAGGGGTCAAGTTAAGGGTTAACTTGACAGGAGACACAAGTGAAGGAATTGGTAACTTCCAGGATAGTGCTTTTGTGATGATGTCTTAAGTGTACCATTGGAGTTTGGGATCCAACGAGGATTGGATACTCATATGGACATCAGTTGTATGATCGCGAGGTGTGACATTAGCTGGGACTTAGTTCTCGAGATCTAGCAAGGGGTGTCACTAATTTTTAGCATATGGTGCGTAAGATTATTGAGACAATCGAAGCAGTCGTTGATCGGCTTAGTGGTCAACAAGATTGTTGTGGGAATTGAAGACTTCGCAAGACAGCGATGCAGCGACTTTGTTCTTTCAAGTTAGTAAGTCACATTCGTGCAGACTGTTTGTCGAAGATATTACGTTGCAGCAGTAGACAATAGTCGGAGGTGTTATATGTGACACACTACTCTAAGCACAAGTGTTTCCCAGGATCGGCTAGGGAATCGACGAATTAGTCTTTTCATTGCTGAGGCTGATGAGTTCAGCAAGGGAAGCTATTTGACTATTGAGAATCCGTTGGGATTTAGTCCCAGGATCAGTGTGATTAACCTTGGGAGGTTGGTATGCGATGATGGTATCATCAAAGACTCCGAGTTGAGTTATACCAGGCACTTACAACTGTCGAGTTTTGAGATGGTATAGGAAGCGTTTCCATATGTCTGTGTACTGTGGAATGTCCCAGTCGAGCATATTGGTGGGAGCTTGCCTTAGTCTTGATTTGTATACAGTGATTGCGAGTATGTATAACTATCGGGGGATGTCCATCGATGAAATTCATGGGTGAATAACCTATGATTGAGATGATGTTGATCATCATAGGCTAGAAATGACGTAGCGTCATTATTGGTAAGTGATAATGTTTTCATCATAGCAGGGTGCTGAGGTATACTAAGAAACATGAACGGTGATTGGTATTAGACTGGATAGTTCCCAGTGTTGCCCTTGGGAAGCTGTTTTGCTTCGGTGAGGCATGGGGAGGATAATCAGTCTATGAAATCATGTTAAGAAGTTATATTGCAATATAACCCTATGTCATTTAGATTCTCTTGAAGAGGATTAGAGCTTTGTTGTGTCAGCACAGTGTTGGGATTAGTGTTTCCTCACTAGAGGTGTTGGGCACTGAGGACTTTTGGTGACCAGTGGATTGTTGTATGCTTCGTGATCAGTAAGATCGTGATTGTGACGAAGGACGTATCAGTGTTGTGGCACGTTAGTGTCAAGCGAGGTTAATTGTCATCAAGTAATGCAGTGGTTTCCAGCTCGGAGAATGCTATTGTGATTTAGCATTTATGCAGTTTGCATATTATTCGACAAGAGTCTGAGTATGTCGGAAGCTATTTCGACCAGGCACTCAAGCAAGGGTCTTTTACATGTTCTCGAGGTTTTACCTTAGATTTCGAGGACGAAATCTTTTAAGGGGGGGAGAATGTAGTGACCCGTATCCGTGATTAACGATTAATGAGTAATTAATCATGTAAATATGTTTGGGTTAAGTAAAACATGATTAATGAAATTCTAGGAGGATTAACTGAGCCCAAAAATGGATCCAGGACACTCGAAATTGGTTTAGAGGGTTCCAAGACTCGAGTGGGATCGGAAGCAACGATCTAGGATCGGAGCGTCTGATCGACAATCGGAACGTCAGATCAAGAACGGAGCTTCCGATGGCTGTCGGTGACAGGTGTGTGGTTGCATGTGGACCGAATTGACACGTGGCGAACGGAGCTTCCGATCTGCCGGAACGGAATGTCCGATCGAGGAACGGAACTTCCGATTGACGTCTATAAATATAAGATCCGAGCTCCTCATTTCTTGCCAATTCCGAATTCCTCTCCTTCGCCCTAGTAGCTATATTTTGGGCTTTGGGTACTCTTATTTTAGAGTTGGATTAGGAAATATATTTTAGTATAGTCAGACAGTGTCTGACATAGTAGCGGGGCAGTGCTCGTGTAGCGGAGCAGTGCTCGAAGCTGTGGAGCTGCAGCAGAGGTATGCCCCTAGTTGCGGGATAGTCGTCATCAGTGGGCTGACGACGGACGCAGGTATAGCTATGGTCTCCTTAAATTATTTAGGAGTATGCAATAGCTTAGTTAAGGCTTTTAGAGCTTATTGATTGATGCATGGATATTTGCATTGTAGAGTTGTTGATAGGCTTGGAACCTAGAGTGGGACTGCTAGGATTTGCCTGTAGTGAGGTACGTAAGTACTGACTGAGATGGCCAGCATGATATATATTATATGTGTTGAATGAGTATGTGCTATATGTTTTACCATGTTTTACGGCTTTAGCACATGCATATGTTTTTACGGAGACTGCATCGGGATGATGTGAGTCATGACAGTTTCCATCAGTCGAGGCAATTTTTCCTGAGGATTCGTGTCTTGGGAATATACGAGTACCACGCGGAGTCGCTCTCTAGCCCGGTACTGTGTATTCCAGGCGCCCAGAGAAAGTGATTTAACCATGATTTTTGAAGTCACTTATGTGTTGCATATAAAATATATATCATTGCTTTCGTATTGAGCTTAGAGCTCACGTCCAGTGTTTCTGTATGTCTAGACACCCCATTCGACGGGGCAGTTGTAGGTGCATGGTTGGGCACCAGGAGCTTGGAGTAGCCAGTGACCAGTGAAGACAGCAGGATTTAGCTGTAGGTTTTGCCTTTAGGGTTATTTATTTCGATTGGGTTGTATAAATCAAATTTATTTATCCGGTTGTATTCTGCCGGTCTGTTTTAACTTAAGTCTTCCGCAGCGATTTATTTAATGCATGTTTAATTTTGCTCCTAAACTCTGATTAGGTAGTGGATCCGGGCTGGGTCGCTACAGTTGGGCGCTGCACAGGGCAGCGATGGGCTGCCCTGCCTGGGCCCCCTTTTGGGGCGCGGGCTGCCCGGGATTGTCCCGGGCAGCCCGGAAGAAATAATTTTAATTTTTTTAATTAAAATTTTAATATTTTGAAATTCTAGTTTTTGATCCGATCGAAAATTATTTTTGATTGGTTCACGAGGCATCGGATCGAATTGTTCGAGTCCGAAAATTTTAAAATTGATTTTTGGATAAATTTAAATTTTTGGAAAATTTATAAATTTTATCCGTTAAATTAAATTTTATAAAATTAATTATTTTGGTACAATTGATGATAAGATATGATCTTATGGATGGATAAGATAAAATATGATTTTATCTTTTAAATTATGATGCCTTTGCATGTTTATCCAATTATTTAATTATTGAATTAATTATTGGATAAAGGATAATCGATTGCCATGGCCAATGTTTTAGGTGTATGTTAGGTAATTTACATTTGTCTTATTGTTGTTGTATTTTATTAATGGGCTTAGTTTATAGCCCAATATGATTGTCATTTGTAATAAAAAGTGGGCCTGGTTTAAGGCCCGTTCCCACCCCTAAAAATGTATCTCATATTTGTCATCGAAATTTATTGTAAATTAATGAGACTTAGTGGGAGACAAAGATTTGAAGACAAGGTGGGCCCAGCAGACAATGAAGACCGAAAAAATGTAAATTGGAAGCTCAATGTAATAGGATTGCATTGCATACTTGCATATCACCTAGGATTGGACTTAGACTCGTGATTGGCAACCACGGGTCGATTAGTTAATGGGATCGATCATCCTTAAATAATATATGATATTATTGATGTATGCATGTTTAGACTAAATTTTATGAATCCCGCAAGCATACATAAATTGCATGATGAGACAAATTTTCAAAAATTAAAATCCCTCATTTTAAATATGATTTAAAATTGATATCAAGATTTATAAAAGGGAATTTAAATATTGTTTAAATGTTCCTACCTTCCATCAACGATCAATGTATGAGATGCTACCCGCGGATACGGTCCGGCTCATATTATTGGGGGGGGGCCGTTCGTCGGAAAGCTGTACATTGGATCGACACATGTTGTAAGTTGGGTGGAACTCCCATGGGATTGGCTCATATTATTGGGGGATCCACATGGCGACCGTCCATCACAACTTAATATTGATGGGTTATCTTGACATGTCACAATAAACGGCGTCATATTATTGGGCCCTTATTGGACATGAGATAAAAACATGGGGGTTACTTTGGAAGTAATTGGGCTCTACCTTTTGAAAATTATGGTTGGCTGACATTATTCGGGACTATGATTTGTCAATTGGACTCCATGTTCCCACTAAGGAAAGAAGATTCCCGTTTTCACTAGAGGGTAGTGAAATCGTTAAAATAGTGGGAGTGAAATTCATAAAATTAAATTTTGCCATATTTTATGTCTTAGTAAATTAATTAAACAATCACTGATTATTGTCTGTTTCTTTTCAGTATTTCATTACAATGAATTCGCAAAATCCACTATACTCAATTCTCGAACAAAATAAATTGATTGGCGTAAACTATACGGAATGGTTCCGTAAATTAAAGATTGTTCTAAACTCGGAGAAAATTTTCTACGTGTTAGAAAAAAATCCTCCAAAGGAAGCACCGGCTAATATAAGTCCGGAAGAATTGGCAAAACTTGATCAATGGTGGGACCATGATATCAAGGCTAAATGTTATATGCAAGCTTCAATGTCTGATGAACTCCAGAGGCGATTTGAGGATGCCGTGAATGCTGCTAACATACAAATGCACCTCAAGGAACTTTTTGGAGCTCAGTCAAGGTCGGAGAGGTATGCCACCGTCAAAGAGCTCATGACATGCTGCATGCGAGATGGGACTTCGGTCCGTGAGCATGGGATACACATGATTGGGCTCATTGAAAAGTTGGTAACACTCGATTTGACATTGGAGCATGAGCTAAACGCGGACTTGTTACTTCTTTCACTTCCTTCGTCGTTTGACGGATTTGTGGTGAACTTAAATATGAACAAGATAGAGGTCACCCTTGAAGAGATGGTCAATATGTGTCTTATGAGGCCACATTAAAGAAGGATAAACTGGTACTCTTGATTGGCTCCTCTTCTTACTCCAAGAAGGGGCCAAGTGGAAAGGGTAAGAAACGTTCTGCCCCACCCAAGAAAATTGTACCACAAAAGAAGGCCAAGACAAAAGCTTCAAACGTGAACATATCCGGAGATGTTTGCCATCACTGCAAGAAACCCGGTCATTGGAAACGTAACTGCAAGGAATACCTCGAGCAGTTGCGAACTGCAAAGGGTATGTTTTACATTGAAATAAATGTTTCACTTAATACTATTTCTTGGGTATTGGATACCGGATGTGGATCTCACCTTTGCAATGATTTGCAGATGATGACAAAAAGTCGTAAGCTTAGGATGGGTGAGACCCAGCTGAGGCTCGGAAATGGTTCCAGAGTTGAAGCCAAAGCAGTGGGAGACGTTTATTTAGTTTTGCAGAACAATTTTAAGTTATTTTTTAGAGATGTTTTATTTGTGCCAGATTTAGTTAAAAACATTATTTCTGTTTCTATGCTTGATAGAGATGGTTTTTCTTGTAATTTTATGAATGGGATTTGCAATATTTAGAAGAATGAATGTTTGACTGAAAATGGACAACTTGAAAACAATCTATATAAATTAAAATTAAAAGACGTTCCAATTAATTATGTTGATAAACTGGTAACAACAAATAAAAGGAGAAACGATAGTCAAAACCCGGCAAACCTTTGGCATGCTAGGCTAGGTCATATTTCCTCAAGGAGGATGAACAAGCTAGTGGGAGAGGGCATATTTGATATGTCTGATATTAACTCTCTACCTACTTGTGAGTCCTGCCTAAAAGGAAAAATAACTAAATCTCCTTTCAAAGAAAAGCCTGAACGTAGTCAAAATCTGTTGGATTTGATCCATACAGATGTTTGCGGACCATTTAGTATCGGTACTAAATTTGGTCACACCTACTTCATTACCTTTACTGATGATTATTCGAGGTATGGGTATTTATATTTAATGAAATATAAGTCTGAATCATTTGAAAAGTTCAAAGAATTCAAGGCTGAAGTAGAAAACAAACAAGGTAGAAGTATTAAAGCACTTCGATCGGATCGAGGTGGAGAATACTTAAGTACCGAGTTTTTGAGCTATCTAAAATAGAATGGGATTCTCTCTCAGTGGACTCCTCCTATGACACCTCAGCTGAATGGTGTCTCGGAGCGTCGTAATCGAACTTTGTTGGACATGGTTCGATCTATGATGAGCTTCACTGAGCTCCCACCTTCGTTTTGGGGCTATGCGCTTGAAACGGCGGTATTGTTGTTGAACAATGTCCACACTAAAGCAGTAGATAAAACTCCATACGAGTTATGGAATGGCAAAGCTCCTAAGTATTCGTACTTAAGGATTTGGGGATGTTCTGCTTACGTGAAGCAGACAGTGGGAGATAAGTTGGATAGTCGATCCACCTTATGTTATTTTGTAGGATATCCAAAGAATTCAATCGGATATTATTTCTATCATCCAACTGAAACAAAAGTGTTTGTTTCAAAGAATGCCACCTTCATGGAGAAGGAGTTCATATTAGATAAGAAAGGCAAGATGATGGAACTCGAAGAAATTCGAGAAGAACCCGAGATACAAAATAACGATCCTACACCTCAGGAACCATTGATTGACACGCCTATATCTAGGAGATCCGAGAGGACTTCTAGACCTCCTATTCGATATGGTCTTCTTCTTGAAGGGGATCAAAGTGAACCCGACATTGGATGTGATCCAAGAAACTTCAAGGAAGCAATTTCTGATGCGGATTCTAATTTATGGCTTGAAGCTATGCAGTCGGAAATAGATTCGATGCATTCGAACCAAGTTTGGTCTTTAGTAGATCCTCCCGATGGAATTGTTCCAATTGGGTGTAAATGGATCTACAAGAGAAAACTTGGGCCTGACGGTAAGGTATTGACCTACAAGGCACGATTGGTGGCAAAAGGTTATACTCAAAGACAAGGAGTTGACTATGATGAAACTTTTTCACCAGTCGCAATGTTCAAGTCCATAAGAATGCTTATTGCCATAGCAGCTTGGTATGACTATGAGATATGGCAAATGGATGTAAAGACTGCATTTCTTAATGGAAACATTAAGGAAGAGATCTATATGATGCAGCCTGAGATACACATCCATAGGAAGCGAGCATAAGGTATGCAAGCTTCAGAGATCAATCTATGGTCTCAAACAAGCATCAAGAAGTTGGAACCAGAAATTTGATGAAACAATAAAGGATTTTGGTTTCATCAAGAACCCAGAGGAACCATGCGTGTACAAGAAAGTAGTTAAGGATGCGGTAACATTCTTAGTACTTTATGTTGATGACATCCTACTCATTGGGAATGACGTAGGGATGTTGCAGTCAACAAAGATATGGTTATCAGGTAGATTCTCGATGAAGGACTTAGGTGAGGCATCCTATATTCTAGGAATACAGATCTATAGAGATAGATCTAAAAGAATGATAGGACTCACTCAATCAACCTACATCGACACCATATTGAAAAGGTTTACAATGGATGGGTCCAAGAGAGGACATCTACCTATGTGTCATGGAGTTTCTCTATCCAAGTCTATGTGTCCCAAGACTGATGAAGAGATAGAGAAGATGACACACATACCATATGCGTCAGCCATAGGTAGTATCATGTATGGGATGATATCTACCAGACCGGATGTGGCCTATGCTCTGAGCGTCACGAGCAGATATCAAGCCAATCCCGGTCAAATGCATTGGAAAGCCGTGAAGGATATTCTTAAGTACTTGCGAAGGACTAAGAATTTATTCATGGTTTATGGAGGGAGAGAATTGAAGTTGGAAGGCTATACTGACTCTAGCTTCCAATGTGACGTGGATGACTCGAAGTCAACCTCTGGATTTGTATTCGTGCTCAATGGCGGTGCTGTCTCTTGGAAAAGTTCCAAGCAGGACACCACAGTGGATTCCACCACTGAGGCAGAATACATTGCAGCATCAGCTGCGGCTAAAGAGGCGGTTTGGATAAGAAAATTCATCCAAGAGTTGGGTGTAATTCCTGAAGCTGTTGGTCCAGTTCCGGTGTACTGTGACAACACGGGTGCCGTTGCTCAGGCAAAGGAACCAAGGTCTCATCAGAAGTCCAAACACGTACTGAGAAAATACCACATCATCCGGGAGATCGTGGAAAGAGGAGACATCACTGTCGAAAGAGTGGCCTCTACAGACAATATCGCTGATCCACTTACTAAGCCCTTGCCAGGACCATTGTTTGACAAACATCGCGAAGCAATGGGATTACGTAGTATGACTAGTTGGCTTTAGGGCAAGTGGGAGATTGAAAGAGTGGGTGCCCGGTTAGCCAACTTGTGGATAAAGGGCTTTTATGAATCTATGTATAAACAATCTTTGTTTAATATAATTTATATTCATTAATGGCATTTTCTTTATCTTTCTTCATATTGTTATATTTTGATATACTATTGCTGTTTTGATAAAAACCTTGAATATACTATAGTGTAAGTAAGATGAGATAGTGAATAAAGAGAGATCACTATTATGAAACACATCTTATAGTCACTGTATATTCTAAACAGTTCCTAGTCAATTGAGCCGTCCGCAAATAAGGATAAGGATCGCTCGAGATTGAGACTAGCATTTGTGATTCCAAGTACCACGTTTCATTGGTAATGAACATGGAGATGTTCAAAGCATGCAAATGGATATTCATATGATGAATGATCGAACTACCCTATTCGGACTTTCCAAGTGGTTATCACTATCGAGTGGATAAAGTCCGCGGTTTTGATTGTACACCATTAGTCCTTATTATTTGAAATATCATTGAGACTTTATATGCTAGTACTGTACTTTGACTCGTTTACCGACTCTATTGGGGTCATCAGGTGTCGATATTGGGTACAGTTACGATACATATAGGAGTCGATGCTTTGTTGTCAAGGATTCACCACATACTTGCGAGTGTGGATATCCTATGCGATCTGAGGAGATATTAGTGTGACAAATCTCTGGTCAGAGTACTCGATGTGATTTATGTTACTTGGTTTCCTAGTAGCACATGCGATTTCACTATTTGATCTTCAAGATGCATTGCATAGTTATCGAATCTCGAACAACTCTCGATGTACCAATGGTTGTTGATTCGATCGGGATATTTGGATGAAGGGACTGTACTGTACGCTAACCAAAATCTACTGGTTCTTGCAGGCACTATCAGTGATACCTAGGGAATCATGGGGCGATGTTGCTAGACGCTCTTACCATGATTTGATGGGTAATTCAGAAATTGTTGTTCCGAGTCACAAGGAGTTGTGAGCCCACGGCTAGCTGTATCCCTGAACCATTGAGGGTTACACAAGTAATGGATTACTAAAACCCCGTAGATATAGTTAAATTTAAAGAGTTAAATTTAATGAAAGAGAAGTTGGACTTCTTAACTAAAGGGAGTGGGATTTCCTAAAATGACATAGGGATGAGCATTTTTGGAAATCACTGAATTCGGATTCAGAAAAATTATCTTGAGTCTAAAAGATGTAGAAATGGTTTCTGTGCACATTGGTGAAATCAGTTTATCAATCGGAGTCACGATGAATTTTATATTAATTTCTAGAACAACGGGCTTGCCTTGTTGGGCTTAAGTTATGGATTGTGGGCTTTAAGGAGTTAGAGTCCTAATACAATTATAACTTAATCTAGTCTAGAAATTATCTATAAATAGGCAGCAGTGTTCAAAAATTCCATACAGTTCATTCTTGAATTTTCGAAAATACTGCATCAAATTATTCAAGAGGATTTTCGAAAATTCTTCTGTCCCTTTTGAGAAAATTTGGACTGTGATTTTTGTGAAAAATTGCAATCCGAATTAACTGATCAAATCTGTTTATTCTCTACGTAAAACTTCTGATTGATTTCTAGTGCAGTCAATCAGAGGGTTTCTGTTTTTCGTTCGTGGACCTAATTCCGGTGATTGATCGTGACGCCATCGGTTCCCGGGATTTACAAGAAGAGCAGATTAAGTTCTGTTGGTGTCCATAATCTCGCTTCGAGATTTTAAGGTAAAATATTTAATTGTGATTATTTGTTTTACTTACACGTATTTAATCGTAAAAGTTTTGATACCCTTGATATGGAATCGTTCCATATAATAAAATAAAATTTTTAAACTTCCGCTGCACCGGGTATCAATTCTTGATTGATCTAAACACGTTTTCCAACAATGTGCCTACATACGAATCTTCCAATCATCATATTCTTCTCTATAAAACATGATAATCTTGTTAAATGAAGTCATGATTAAATTATGAGTATCATCAGTTGAAAAAAAAAATCCTCTCTGATACCACTTGTTGGGGATCGAGTGTGTGCGTAGAGGGGGGTGAATACACACTCTTAAAATATTTTTGATAAAAACAAAGAGTTGAGTGAATGTGAGTCCACTCAACCGATATTCTCAACTTTTGAAGTTATTTGAGCAACTTAAAAAGTACGAAAATATATCAAGTACTTCAGTGATAATTATATACTTGAATCACAGATAAGATCAATAAGATAAAGTGCAGAAATGTAAGTAGAGCATGGGTTATGGAAATTCTAAGGTTGAATCCTTCTACGTCTTTCCTTCTTCCACACACGAAGGAATACACTAGAAGACTTTGATCATTACAACGTCTTGTAACACACCAACTCCGATATTAGGAATTAAACGCTGCCTAACTCAAAACTCCTAAATTTCAATAATATAAGATTCAAAGTTCTTATCAAAAACTCTCTGATATTACAACTCTGTTTGATTTCTCAAAATCAAACTCTCAAATCCTTCTTCTCGAGCTTTTTTTTCTAGAACGGTCGAGAGATTTGAAAACCTTAGATGATCCTAACAGATCTCATAGCTTTCTGATTAAGAGAGGGTTGAAGTGAGAAAAGGTAGATAATATTGAGTAGGAAATCTCAGATAAATTGCTAAGGATTGCGCAGAGTATTCTTTGTTAGTTCTTCTTCGAGCAATCTCAATATATAGTGCCCAGACTTCCAACGTCTTTATTGTGTTCAATAAATATATGTAGGTGTCCTTTGATTGTTGTTGCTTGCACGGAAAGTTCTAGCATCTTTAATTCAAAAGAGCTTTATCTTCTTATGAGTGTAGTCTTCAATAAATGCTTGATTTGGACACTTTCCATATAAGGAGGTAACGATTGCAGTTAGATACTGAACACAAGTGCCTCAGTAATCATTTTAAGTAAAGTTCCAACATTCCTTGTTGGCTTACTCAAAAGTATCTCAGGAAGCTAATAAATGTTGTTTTATAATTTCTGAAAAGTCTCTCCTTTATGACCGTTGAGAGATATCTGCTTGCATGTGAGGCGGTCGAGAAATGCGAGTTGTGTGACCGGTCGAGCAGCTTGTCAAGGTCTAGCTTGTGAGCGGTCAATACCTCTATTCTTTGAAGTAAGACGTTAACACTAGTTACTCCAGGACGAGTGGTTGATACCTGTATTACAAGGAAGACAACACAATCTATAACAATGATGTATTATTTTGTTATCACCAAAATGTAGGATTCAACAAGCCCGGCCTGGGCCCATTCTGGTAAGTTTCAATAAAAACGCAATAATATCAGATACACTTGGAAGATCTCAAAAAGATAAAGGAAGATCCTGATAAAATCGGAATTACGATTACAGTATCCGGATGGCTCGGACCTAGCCGCCATGGCAACAGAGTCCTACCGGTACCAGTCTTCTACCTCGTACAGAACTCTACTTCCACAAGAATTCTACTCCCATGAGATAACGACCCCTCCTGCCCCTATAAATACCATATATTTCTTATCGTTTGATACATTCACTTTTGTTCACGCATTCTCTCACTCATATTCTCTTGCTCTCTCAATTTTATTACGCTCTCCGTCTTCTGAGCACTAACTTAGCCATCGGAGGGGTGACGTCGAACAGACCTTCAACATCCCCTAACCCTGTTTTTGTCTATGCAGAGAACAATTCATCCGACCCGACCCGTGTGTTGACAGATTGGAAGATCTGCTCTACCAGACCGAACCCGAGGTAAAATTTTGATATCATCAGAGTTCAAAATATTATTATTTTAATCAAGAGATTTAGGGTAGGAGATAGCTAGAGATCTTCATTTTCCTTTATTGGTAATTAATTGAAATATCTATCTAGACATAGATGCTGAAGCGCCAGCTCTAACATTAATGCAATTATTTTTATTTTACTTTCTTTTTTTTTTTTACGAATGTAAATATTTTTACAATTGTTGATTTATTTACTTTAAATGTTAATAATAATTAAAATGGTTAACTTGTATTTTTCCTTTCAATTTTATTGGTAAATTAAGAATATGTTTTCAATAAATAAAATAATAAGGATTTTTCAACAGGAATCATGTGGGTGACGTGCAGGGAAAATTCATTGTTAAGATCATAGACTTGAGTCTAACTTAATCTCAAAAGCTAGCTCAAGGAGAAAAATTTTCCAACTTATGCAACTCCCAAAAA
Organism: Henckelia pumila; assembly: GCF_033568475.1. NCBI lineage: Eukaryota > Viridiplantae > Streptophyta > Magnoliopsida > Lamiales > Gesneriaceae > Henckelia > Henckelia pumila. The sequence continues at coordinate 12,527,318 of NC_133120.1, forward strand.
CTATATCCAACCGACGTGGGTATCTTAATACACCTCTCTTAAGCCAAAGAATGAGAAGTTTATAAGATACATCTGGACCGTGAAGTTTACAAGATAATGGGCGGCTCAACTATGGACAATTTAACACAAAACGGTAGAACTGGACTCTGATACTATTTTGTGATTTAAGACTTGGTCTAACTGATCAACCCAAAAGCTATCTCAATGGTAAGGATTATTCAAGTCCATATATGAATTAAACTTCCGAAAAATTTATATATTCAACCAATGTGAGACATTTTAACAGTCATATATGGTTCAAACCCCGCGGAATAAATATTACATTATGAAATATATTTATAAAATAAAGTATTAATTATGATTAAGTAGTTGGTTGAAAAATAAAATACATTATCATGTTACTTAGCCAATGCCAGAACTACGAGGCTCTTAAATCCTTGTCTTAATATTTTACTTTAGGGGCCTACAAGCAAAAGGATGTTTGTCGTAAATAATTTAATTTGGGGGGTCTACGTGCAAAAGGATTCGAGGGCAAAATTCATTGAGAGATCAGACCAATAACTTTTGTGGGGATCGGAACTCCATAGTACAAAACAATATATATAAGCCATGCATATTCCGAAGCCAATAATACACAATATTCACCCTTTCCCCAGTTGAAAGTAATTGGTACATGCATGCTTTCTTCACTTGTTTCCTCCACACCTAGGCATTCAAAATTTACTACATTTGTATAATTATCATGTGGATGCACGTACGCAAGTAAAATGTGCATTTGTGTTTTGTAAATTGATGTAATTAAATTTTGTTCCCAACAGGAATCCGAGGATGAGAGTGGCGGTCGTGGGCGGGGGTATAAGCGGGCTCGTGTCCGCTTACGTTTTGGTCAAAGAAGGGGTGGAGGCGGTGATCTACGAAAAGGAGGATTACTTGGGTGGCGCTATACAGTCTAGGACCGTTGTGGTTGATGGAGCTCTGATTGATCTCGATTTTACGGTTTTTGATCAAGTAAGTATATGTTTTCATTTTTATCATCTATGCTGTCAAATTTCAGTATTAGTTTTTTTTTTTTTTTTGTTATTTTAGTCATTTTTATATATATAGTGTTGGATCATTTGATAGGCGAGTCATTGTCCATACATGAGGGAAGTATTTGACGGACTTGGCCTGGAATCGGAGTTCTCTAACATGTCATTCTCATTGAGCATCAACGATGGACAAGGATATGAATGGGGGACTCGAAACGGTTTGAAAAGCTTGTTCGTGCAAAAAAAGAACATATTGAATCCATACTTTTGGAAAATTATCAGAGAAATCACCAAGTTTAAGGATGATGTTTTAAGGTATGTAGTACTACTAGTAGAAGAAAAGGTTTTTTGACTGGTTTTGTTTCTTTTTCAAAAATGAGGTTTATGGTAGTAAATTACATACATACATATATATATATTTGTTGATGACTTATGTTTTAAGAATAAAAGAAAATTTTATAATTTTTAAAAATATACTGGCATTATGTGAGTGCTGAATTTTATTTAATAATAACATGACACAATAAAATGATGACGTGATTTTAAAAATTGATGGCATGGTATCGAAAGCTGCTTATTATTTAGTGTCATATTAGTAATTGTATCCAAAATAACCGATTTTTTAAAGTTAATGTACCAAGATCAAAATTTAAAAATTTAATAAAGTTAATGGATTAAAATCCAAAATAAGACAAAATATTAAATTTTCCTACCTTTAGTTGGTCTCTTGGTATGCCCACAAAAATATAAAATAAATAAATAAAAAGAAAAATTACACACACCATAAACCGCTTCTCTCCACTATCTCAATTTCTTTTCTTTTTTTTCATTTAACTATTTCTTCCAATTTTCTTTCCAATTTTTGTATTTAATATATAATACAATCATTTTATTTAATTTGACAATTTTAATTGAAATATAATTTTATTATTAAAAAAGAGATTGTTTAGCACTCAATTCGTGCAACAAGACGCTAGTTATTATTATTTTTAAAAGGAAAATGCTACATGTGCATATTGAGTTACACATTGAGTTACACACTGCACATGAAATTACAACATTATCCCTCTATTTTATTTGAAAAAATTCTTTACAAAATAAATTAAGGATATTTATGTAATTTCAAGTGTAACGTGTAACTCAATGTGTAACTCTCCGTGTACATGTAGCATCGCCCGTTTTTAAGCCATTGTACGTACCAAATACCTAATACTGCCAACGTTAAAAGGCTGCAGAGGGGTTACATTTTTCATGTCCATCCCATGACTCATCAATCATGACCATGAAAATATGGCTAACGTAATTTGCAGGCAATTGCATTAGTACGGGGATTATGTATTTAGTGCGCATCAAAAAATAGCGGCTGCGGGTTCTCATGTCATAAAAAAAATCATGGCCATGAAAATACAAAGGGGATAATACCCCTATGTAGGATCACAAGACCACGTTAACAGTGTTTTTTTTTTTTTTCTTATTTTTTACATTTTTTTACAAAATAGTAAGAAAACAAAACTTGATAAAGCGTTTCAAGGAAAATTAATGGAATTGAACTTTTAGAGAAATAAAAATGATCTAGTATAGTTTTGTTTTTAAAAAAAATTAAAGCATTTTTTTTTTTTTTTGCAAAATTGAAATAACCATACACGTTATGGTTCAGACTGGGGCTGCTCGAGAATTTTAAAGATCGAAAGATTAGCACCCTTGGTTGAAAAGAGATTTAGAATGGTTGCTAATTCTAAACTTTTTGAATAAATTTGCAGTTACTTGGAAGAGCTTGAAACCAATCCAGACATCGATCGTAGTGAAACTTTGCACATATTTATCAAATCAAAGGGATACTCGGAGTTATTCATCAAGTCGTATCTTGTGAGATTGATTGCTGCTTACGCTATAATTACAACTTTAACATGAGTGGTATCACATTAAGATAGTGTTTGGGAGAGCTTCTAAGAAGCACTTTTAAGTTTTTCCTTCACAAAATTTCAAAATTTTGTGAGAAAAAAGCTGAGAATTACTTACTTGAATTTCTCCCAAACACTATGTAAAGCTATCCAACAATGAAATCAAATTCGACATATATTAAAATGGACATTTCTTGAACTTCACTCATGTTTGATATATATATATATATATATATATATATATATATATATATGTGTGTGTGTGTATGTATTGTGTTTGATAGTTTTGAATATGAAAAAAAAATTTATTCTAATTGACTCGAAAACCTCGATTAATTGGCAAAATTAGTCCTTATTTCGAATTCCTTTTCATGTATTATATATGTTGAGTCAAAACAGAGAGTTCTGAATTTTATTTCACTTTACAGGTTCCAATTTGTGCTTCAATCTGGTCATGCTCTTCAGTGGAATTGATGGGATTTTCAGCTTATTCAGTACTTTCATTTTGCCGCAGTCATAAGCTTTTCATGGTATGTTCAATGTAACTAAAAATCAACTAGCAACCGATGCAACTTATTGTGGGCAAATTGCCTTTGCAACCCTCCAGAAAAGTCCAAAGAGTACCACAACTTCGTGTATAATAAAGGGTTAATTACATATATTATCTCATCAAATCTCGAGAGTGATAAAAAAAACCTCATGAGAAAAAGTGGGTTTATTAACTCCTTAATTATTTTTTCAAATCTTGAGTATATGTACTCTTTTTTGTTCATATTTTTAGGGGTATGTATGTTTAAGAATTTGAAAATATGGGTGGATAATAGTAATTATGGGTGTTTTTCACAATGTCTAGATTTCACAGAAGTAATATATGCAATGAACCATGTATCTTTAGGTTTAAATCACAAGTACAAAGTGTCTCTTTTGTATTCACTTTGAGGAGACGAGATTTATGCTTAATTATGATTTAAAAATATAGTGTTTTAAATAGACTAATAAATTTATATAGGAGATTTCATGAACTTCTCAATATTCCTATGGCAAGCGAGAGCGATTTGCTGCACTTATTTAATGCATTTCTTGTTGCAGTAAAAGTTAATGATATACCAGCACTAGGATAGGAAAGTTCGATATTATCCCAATGTAGCTAGTTGTGTCGTCAACAATTGGCCACACATACAAATCAGGTGGTTCTCACATCAAATCATGTGGGATTCACATGATTTTGGGTCAATAAAGGTCTTACACAGTACCCCTCTGTAGGATAAAAATTCTCCACTACATAATGAGTAGTAATTATGTGGGTCCAGTTGAGATACATGAAGCAATATCGTTATATTATTGGATATCTAATATGAGACCATTCTGACAGTAACATGAACTCAATTGAAACCGTCTAAACTTTTAGAAAGGGCTAGCTGCTGTAAGAAATACAAAATGGCAAGTCAAAATATGAAAAAATAAATCACGCCTTTAAAATATATGATTTACATAAACCATAGAAGGAATTGCGATGGGTTTACAGATTTGTCTCATTTTAATTAAATGAAATTTGATCAAAGAAATCTGAACAAAAAATAAAAATTTAAAATTTATATATGAGTACTGTATAGTATAGGATTTATTTAACTAAATAACCTCCGTTTGACCATGATTTGGAAATATAACCTCCTCAATTTTTTTTTTTTTTGTTTTGTTTTTTGCATTTCCTTTGTATTTGAAGGTTATTTTGCAAAGTTTTTTTGAAAGAAAGTCATAAATCAAAAAATTTGGTTAACCAAGGTCATTTTTCAAACTCTACCGTACTGTATATATGCGAGTGTGTAAATAAGTAGCCTTGTTCCACATGTGCGAAGATTTAAAAAAAGTTTATAATCAAAACTAATTGGATTCTATGAAATGTGTATCTTGAAATTACGAAGATAGATACAAAGTAGAATTGTTACATAGGCTTATTATATGGTTGGCCCATGGCCTGCCAGTGTGCGCATGTGTAATAAATCCTTTATTAATTTACTCTCTTTGACCATGCAGCATTATGGTAGCTCTGAGTCTTTGATCGTAAGATGGGGTTCAAAGAATTTTGAGAGTATGGTAAGGTTTAAATATTAATCTTGAAATGAACTGTTGATAAAAATCTAGAAATAAAAAATTTTAGGTAGGGCTCCTATTAGGGACGTAGCCAAGAATATTGTGATTTTTCAATACATTTTCAATCCTAAATATTAGAAATTTTAAAATCCCCAATGTTCACTTTCAACCCTAGAAAGTAAAAATATTAATATACTTACATAATATTTAAAAAAACATAATATATATCATTGATTACACATTTATCTATAAATAAATTTGAAACACTGACCTATATTTGAAGTTGTTCTTGTCTGGTGTCGTCCTGCGTGCGCCACTTCTTCTTTATTTGAAAAATTTTCAATCGGTTGCTTTTGTTTTTCGTCAGATAATGGTTCTGCAATCTACACATTTAATAGCATTTTGAATTGGGCTTTAATCATTAAATGGGCTTTAAAATTCAGTCGTGCTTCTTGCGTTCTTTATTTTTTTGTACAAATTTAATAACCCTTTTAATGGTTCTGCACATAATAATGACCTGTAAATGATTGGGCTTTAAACATGCATAGCTAGCCTTAAAAAACAAAATTTCTGATGGGCTAATGCCCAGCTTTGCCCACGTTATTCTCCGCCCACGGATCTATCTGGTTATACATGTAATGAAAAATAATATTTTTATAATTTTCATAGGTCGGATTGGATTGAAAATTTTTTTCACAAAATTGAACTGTAAAACGGTCTCACATGAGCTTTTGTTAGAATTATATGACACCGGAATATGTTGAGACAGGTTAAAAAAGAGCTGGAGAGTAAAGGATGCCAAATAAGAACCAACACTGAGGTACATTCAGTTTCAACAAATGACCTTGGTGAGTTTTTACTATCAACTAATTAATTCCCCATGCACTTTTTTTTAAAATTATATAATTATATATAATATATAGTTGTAGAGGGTTGAGCGGGAGCTGTGGCCATTGTAAGACATGAGGAACGAAATTAAATCCTCTAGTCCACTTAGGGAGTGTTTGCAATCACTAAAAAAAGTGATTGTTAGCTTTTGGCTTAAAAAAATCATTTTTGTGTGTTTTTTAAATCTAGATTATGTGTTAGCTTATGTTTAACTTAATTGAAATCCAAAAGCTAGTCATGTGGTGATTATGATTCTTCAAAAGTGATTCTAATAAGAAGGTCATTGTTAAAATCACTGTAATAACTTATTTATCAAACACTACTCAACTTTGATTTTTAGATTTTCACATATTTTTTCAAACACTACCAACTTTTGATTTTTCTTAACTTTTTTATAATCTATAAATTACTCACTTCTACAAAAACACAATCTATTGCAAACACTCCCTTAGAGAGTGTTTGCAATAGATTGTGCTTTTATAAAAGTGATTAATTTATAGATTATAAAAAAAATTAAGAAAAATCAAAAGTTGGTAGTGTTTGGAAACAAATGTGAAAATTTAAAAATCAAAATTGGGTAGTGTTTGATAAATATGTGATTAGAATGATTTTAACAATGGTCTTCTTATTAGAATCACTTTTGGAGAATCATAATCACCAAATGACTAGATTTTGGATTTCAATTAAGTTGAGCATAAGCTAACACATAATTTAGGTTTAAAAAACACACAAAAATGATTTTTTAAAACCAAAAGCTAAAAGAATCACTTTTTTTTAGTGATTGCAAACACTCCACTTCTCAGCTTCTCGTTAACAAAATTTCACAAAAATTTAAAATTTTGTTAATGAAAAGCTGAGAATTGGTTCTTTGAAGCTCTCCCAAACACTACCTTAATTAATTAGTTTGATTATCTAATCCAGTGAGGTTTTTAAAAAAAAATAAAAAAAGAAGTAAAAAACCTAGATGCATATATTTATAAATAAATATTGGAGGTGCTAAAATTTTTTATTAATCAATAATTTTATTTCATTGACAGGTTGCGTTTTAATTCGTGATAAAAGTGGTGACGAAATATACGACGGGTGCATAATAGCTGCAGATGCTCCCGTTGTTCTAAACATATTGGGGAATCAGGCAACGTACGATGAATCAAGAATACTTGGTGCATTTGAATTCACCTACAGGTTATAAACTCTTTTTATAATTCTGATTTTATGGCTAAATTTTACTGTTTTCAATAAAAAAATTCTTTCAAGAGAATTTACCATTATTATTTTTTTAAAAAAAATCTAATTTTAATAAACTTTTTAAGGACCCGTAGGTGAAATTTGTCAAATTGGGGTTTTTGCAACAAAGAACAGTTTTCCAGGAAAAATAAAAAATTAAATAAAAAATTTTATGTGAAGCCCCGGTGAAGGTAATTTAATTAATCGGTTTTTAAGAACTTTTTCATAAGCTTATGCTTTGATCCCTTCATTAAAATTTCTGAATTAAGTGTTTCAAACTTATGTTATGAAAGTATTGTACTATTGTATATGATTGAAAATTACAATTTTAATCACGTCAGTTGAGTACGTTTTTTTGGATTTAGACATGTAACTTATCAAAATTTTATTTTCGTCCAATATAACTTCATTTTTATTTTCTTTTTTTTTTATCCCGTAAACCACAAAATTTATCGAATATTGTTTATTTCAAATCGATGACGTTCTCTTACATATCTCACATGTATAAAATATAACTTATATTACACACATCAAAATTTATCTAAGAAAAAATAAAGGAACACGAAAAGTTTGTTTTCTTTCATTTTGAAATATTTGCTTTACTTTATTTCTAATTTTTTTTAGATGGATTTTAATATGAGTAATGTCACGTCTCAGAACCGAGGCGATAGACAACGGTGTTGTTCTAAAACATTCATTAGGAAAACAAGCATCAGATTTCAAAATTTATAATCAGTCTATTCATTCATACTTCATAGTACTGAAATACATTTTTATTCGTGATAATGGAAATACGCTTTCTTTACAATACTTAAATTGATACCAAGTTACAAACGTTTACGCAGTGGACAAATCGTAATAAAACAAAATATAAACTTTATAGAAGAATCACATCCTTCTTCACCAACCCCAAATCTTGTCTTGTTCATCTTCTTCAATTCATCTACGTTGAGATGGTTTTGGGTGCGTGAGTGATATCGTCGTCACTCAACAAATGGGAGAATCATCCCACCTTTTAAAATCGATTTTTAACAGATTTCTCATAAATATAATTCAGAAAAGTAATAATGTATTTAACATGAATAAACATGAATCATGTCATGCACTAAACTTCTTATAAAATTTATGGAGAACCGATAAAAGTTTCTTATATGTTTATCCCCTAAAAATTGAGTCCTGAATTCATCTGTATTCAGTAATGTTCAGAATATATATAATATATTGCCACTAGTTATCAAGTTTTCAGTTAATCAGAATACAAATTTTGAAATTCACGCTTTGAAAACAAAACATATATACATGCTGGAACAATTTTAAAACATATTATCGGATTTTAATGAAGATCGAAAGCACACTTATTGTAATTTGCTAGAAAAATGTTTCGGTTGTCCTTGCAAAAATTCTACACTTGCTACCAAATTGAATTCTCAATTGATCTCCTTCTGCTCAATTGATCATCTTCTTTCACTCAAAATTGCTCTCCTCTCACTCGGATTTTAGTTGTTTTGATATAGAGAATTTTGAAACATTCTCTCATGAATCTGAGTGTTATTTATAGGTAAAATTCTGATTGTTAAGCTCCTATTTAATGCCATTATTTTCCATGATCTCGAGTTTAATGTGTCAGTTACAACTTTGAAGCAATAACTGGACTGTTAGAATTTCAGTCTATCTGAACTCATTAGTCTAGATGAACTGAACCGAATTGGTTTGTTGAACTAAATCTAACTAAACTGAACTTAACTCAACAGAATTGAACTTGCTAAACCAAAGTATATGCTGAATTGAAATTTCGGGTTCTCATAAGTAACATAACCTTAATTCTCGTCACATGAGTACGTAGGAGAGCTTCGGTGCCAAGTAATTAATTAGTATTTGATCATATGTTTAGTGGTTTCCGATGTTAGGGGGAAAAAAAGCCGTACCTGAAAAACCCAAGTTACTATATGAAAACGACATGCAAGTTGCATGACTCAAATCAAAAATATTAAGTTAACTTCTAAGATTAAAATTACTCCTACAATTTTCTCGATTTATTTTAACATTAATTCTTCCATTCATAAGTGATACACTACATCTAGCTCGGTTATTGATATTAAAAATCAATAGGAAAGGCAAATTCTTATTCTTATGACACATACACTAAATCCAACTCGGTTACTGATAGAATGGATAAATATGTGATTTTCTGAAATCTCTCTCCTGATTCCAAAACCTGGTTATACCCGAAAAAAATGAATTTCTTTGATCGTCATATTTTTCGTGCTCGGTTTTCTTAGAAATGCGGCATTATTTTGATTACCATAAGTTTATATGCAGCGATCTTTTTCTTCACCGTGACAAAAGTTTCATGCCGAAAAACCCAACAACATGGAGTGCATGGAATTTTACTGAAACCAATGACCAATTTTTTGTGACATATTGGCTCAATGCACTCCAGGTTTGTAGTCTACTTTGTGTGTCATGTTGAGTTTTATCCTTAGTGTGTGTTAGGAAATCGTCGATTGATCCGCCGCCGAATCGTTTGTGGTTTCACCTGCAAAAAACTCACAACACAACAGGGAAACCAAAACCAACAAAAACGTGAGGTAACAATAAAGGAGGGATTCGGGGCTCAGACGCTACGACTCTCCAAACCACCGGCAATCCACGGCGAAGGCCAAAAAAGCTTCTCCTCAACCCAAACTCACGCCTACTGCCTTCAACCCCACTACACACGCTCAAAGCTCCCAGCTTCCGCCTCACAAAGAAGCATCACACAGAGACGTGGGCGAGAGAGGGCAGCAACACTAAGCCGGACACCTCACTCTCTCGCCCTTGCTCTCGGCCTCACTCTCATGCACAAAGGAGACGGGCTAAAGAGGGAGGCACACTCAGCTTCTTCAAAAGCAAAAAGGGACGCACTCAAAATAATAGGGCAGGGAAGGGGAATTAATATAAGGCTTCAAATTGGGCTTGGGAAAATAAAGGTGGTTGGGCCAAAGCCCAACAATCTCCATCTTTTGGCCCAACACCGGTTCACTAGTTTGAGAGTCACCTATAGCCATCATCATCGCCCCAACAAAAGACACAAAGTCAGTACTAGCAACAGAACATATAGCGAATACAAAGTAAGCTACGACACTACATCCAAAACAGAACACATTTGTCAAACATATCAAAGTTTAAAATTTTCCAAACAAAGATTAAACTTTTCAACATTTTCAAAACAAGACTCGAACCAAATAAATGCTCCATCTCGCTTGGAGCCCAGAAAAGTTTTGAAAAGAATATTCCTACATAACTATTTTTCACATAGAAAAATAGAAAAACAATATAGCAAATTTCACACAGAAAAAAGACATAGTCACAAAGACACAGGTCTCACAAAGAGACACAAGCACAAAGCTAACACATTTTCACACAGAAAACATGCACATGGTCACAAAGACGCACATGGTCACAAAGACACGGACTAATGACAAAGAAACGCAAAAACATGGAAACACGACAGTAACCAATCACACAAAAATAAATCCTAGGATTCTACCAGCAACAAATGCACATAAATCCTAGGCCAGCAACACATGCACAAATCCTAGGCTTCTACCAGCAATACATGCACACTCCTAGGATTCTACCAACACATAATCTCAACACATAAATCCGCGGTCAGCGGTTATGCTACTAAAGCGATAAAAAGCGGTTCCAGCCAATTTACCAGAGCAAAACTCTGCGTAAGAGTTTCAGTTCCCGGATAACCGAAGGCGACTGCAACGGACAACAAATGTCACGGCACAACGGGCACAGGGCCAAGCGACCAGTGGACAGCCCAAAGTCTAGCAGGTCGACGGTGGCAGCGGCTGTCCAGCGGCTCCGGCAGCAATCACGGCGGCGGCGACCAGCAGCTCTAGTGGCTGCTCCGGCGACGGCTCTCCACCTAGATTTTGACGACGGATCTCCACCTTGCTCTGATACCACTGTTGGGAAATCGTCGATCGATCTGCCGCCAACTCGTTTGTGGTCTCACCTGCAAAAAACTCACAACACAACAGGGAAACCAAAACCAACAAAATCGTGAGGTAACAATAAAGGAGGGATTCCGGGGCTCAGACGCTACGACTCTCCAAACCACCGGCAATCCACGGAAAAGGCCACAAAGGCTTCTCCTCAACCCAAACTCACGCCTACTGCCTTCAACACTACTACACATGCTCAAAGCTCCCAGCTGCCGCCTCACAAAGAAGCATCACACAGAGACGTGGGCGAGAGAGGGCAGCAACACTAAGCCGACCACCTCACTCTCTCGCCCTTGCTCTCGGCCTCACTCTCACGCACAAAGGAGACGGGCTGAAAAGGGCGGCACACTCAGCTTCTTCAAAAGCAGAAAGGGACGCACTCAAAATAATAGGGCAGGGAAGGGGAATTAATATAAGGCTTCAAATTGGTCTTGGGAAAATAAAGGTGGTTGGGCCAAAGCCCAACAGTGTGAAATTGTAATGCCCTGCTTAAATGACCAGCATATCTCCCATGGGTTTACCTACGGGCTTCACGACCAATGGTCCTTGGAGTTGGGGGTGTCACACTCACAGAAACAAACAACATATTAATTATTCCTAATTCTATTTATAAACAACGTCCGTAACAAAAATAATAAGAGAATAGTTAAAAAAAATGTCCTCTAAATTTGTCTGTTCTGGATTTTGGTTACATAAATATTCAAATTTGGGCATTGATCTGGTAAGTTTTTGGCTGGAGTAGTAATATGTCCGCAGTCACTTTGGTAATTTATAGTATGATCTTTTTAACAATTTTTGGTGTCATATGTCAATAATTTCGGCACTATGTATACATTCAGCTAAAATATATGACTAAAAGTTTATTTATATATATATATATATATATATATATATATATATATATATATATATATAAGGCCAATACACAATTTTGACAGGCTAGTTAAAGGATCAAAACCTAAAATAAGCAATTTTAGAGAAAAAAATTGGCTATTTCCCATTATAATATATTTGTCCAGCTAAGGCTTAAATTTGACTAGTTAGACTGTTCAAGTACCAAAATCATAGTTAGGTCAAGTTATAGAACCAATTTAATTTGATATTCACTGGTTCAAAAGAAATCCCAAGTAGTGATTTAAATTCTTGATTTTCTTGTTACTAATCCTTCATATATATATATGCAGGATATTAGCGACAAAGGGCTTCTTTTTTTGGCGACACTAAATCCACCTCGCACACCTGAGCATACATTGCTTAAATGGTCGATCGGTCGACCATTTCCTTCCGTCGCTGCATCAAAAGCTTCATCTGAACTCAAATTCATCCAAGGGAAAAGAAATATATGGTTCAGTGGAGCATATCAAGGTACATTTTCAAATGCCTTTGTTCATGAAATTAAGCAACAAAAAATTTGTCCGTGATTTGGCTGTTAATTCCGGGCATGCCACCAACTCCATTACTCGATTCTGAATACAAAAAGGGAAAAAATATTTTAATGCACGCCATACTTGCATGTACAGAGTTTTGTTAAAAGAAATTGTATGTATTAAATTCAAATGCGTGAAGAGCAATTTTGGGATTATAAAAAAGGTTTCACCAAATAGAGGTTTTTAATTATATATATATATATATTGATTTTGTGAGCAACAACTGTGAGCACCGGCTACGATGGATCAGGTGACGTCCATCTATTGGATGTATGGGACGTTGTCTCAGCCAGTCCCCACACAAGTGCCAACAGTGAGTGCAAGCTCACTAGATGAAGATATATAGTTGTGAATTTGATTTAGGGTTCACCAAATTAATGAAAAATTAGTTAGTATATGGTGCATATTTTTATTTGAATATATAGTAATTAGTTAACTATATATGAAAATATTGATCTTGGATTTTTTTTTGTAGAAACTCACTTTCAGTCGATTGTTGTTTGGGTGATGATTGATCTCAAACAAGATATCAAAAACTTCAATCTAGAAAATAGATGCAACAATCACTGAAATATATAGTCACTAATATGCAATGAATGAATTGGGGAACAAAATTTAACCACAACTAGAAATCGATAAATATACCCCCCAATTAAAGAAAAAAAGAACAAAATTACTAAAATAAAAAAAAATTGGGGGTCGTCTCCGGCAGGGGCCATGCCCCTGATCTCGACTCGATGATGGAGGGAATTTCTCGCCATTATTAATATTGCACTACATTTCTTGTAGGTTATGGCTTTCATGAGAATGGAGTAAAGGTACTTTTATATGTTCATTTATTTGTAAGGGGCGATCTTGGGATAAGGGGGCGAGCACTTAATAGTTAGAAAATAATATTTAACATTTTAGATTTTCTTTTTCAAACGAGTCTTCTCTCACTCTCGTGTTGAATCCATCATGGAAACATTGTAACTTATTTTAATACAACCAACATCTTTATCTTTATTAAAAAAATACATGTATTAATAAAAAAAATTACATGTTTGACGTCTCATATATTTATATGGAGATAAATTAAGAATATATAATTAATAATTTCCAAATTCAGATGGATTAGGATTTGATTTACCTTATCAAGAATCGGTATCAACATAGTTTACCATATCTTGAAGATCTTGCTCATCCTTACCTGGAAAAAAGAAAAAGAAAAAGTCAACATCGGATTATATTTTGTTCATATTTTATACATTCGCATATCGATATTTACGTGGATCGATTGTACGTATGTAGACAAAGTTAGAGTCATACCATTAATTCTAACAAACATCAATCACATGCATGTGTCAAGTTTTGACATCATGACCTACATGGCCGAACCAAAGAAACTCCGGAGAATTAAGGATGAGGTCGAGGGAGAGACGTGTCTCGATATAATTTTAGGGATTAATATATAGGTTAGTTGCATAACTACATCCGTAAAATCACGAGATTGATAAAAACCCCACTGTAACTATAAATTCCCTGTGTGTTCAAATTTTCAGCACACATATCCCTTAAAACATGTACATACAAGGGGTTATGTACTCAAATCTTAGAAACTTGAGAATGTATGTGTTCAATATTTGAAAACATAGGGAGTTAATAGATTTTTTTTTATAGGTATTTTTAAAAATCTCGGGATTTCAAATGAGTAGTGTATGCAATTAACCCATTAATATATTTGTATTTATAAAAATTGCATTCCATTTGTATCTTCTAATGTTGAATGTGTCAGCAAAGGTGGGCAGGAAACATGCATTTAATGCATGTCCCAAAGTCTTCAAAGACAGTATAATATGTGTCAATGAAAACGTGTGAAAGAAGAAAATTGAAACGCGATTTCACACCGAAGGTTCAGATTTTGGCATCTATAAATAGATGCATTTTTTGGCATTATAGATCATCTCATCCTCAAGTTCCTCCTTCTGATCTTGAGTGATCTTCTCTCCTTAATTATTTATATATATTTGTGAGATATGTTTTTTCATGTATTAAGAGAGTGAGTGTCTCTTTGGAAACACAGAGAGAGATTGTAATTCTCCAAATATTATAGTGGAATCTTTTGGTCTTGCCCGTGGTTTTTATCCAAATAATTTTTGGGAGTTTTCCACGTAAATCTTGGTGTCTATTTTCAATTTACATAGTTTCTATCTCGTAATGCCGCATCTGGGACCAACAAGTGGTATCAGAGACTTGGCATAAAATTTCTTGAAATTCTGAGTATGCTCTGTGGTTGCAGCTGTGACTGATCTTCCACATCAGAAAATATTTTTTTGAGATTTTATAAGCCAAGATTATTGTAGTCAAGATGAAGACAAAATACGAGATAGAAAAGTTCAATGGGAGAAATTTTTTGCTGTGGAAATTGAAGGTGCTAGCAATTCTAACAAAGGAGCGTTGCTTGGTAGCTATTGGAGATAGGCCGGCGGACGTCACGGACGATCAAAAGTGGAATGAGATGAATCACAATGTTGTTGCCAATTTGCACTTGGTTATAGCAGATGAAGTTTTGTCAAATTTCTCTGAAATAAAAAGAGCAAAGTTATTTGGGATACTTTGGCAAAATTGTACGAGGTCAAGCCACTACACAACAAGATTTTTCTAAAGAGAAAGCTTTATACTCTTCGGATGGCGGAATCCTCATCGATGACCGACCATATCAACACATTGAATACTCTATTTTCTCGGCTCACGTCTATGGGGCATAAAATAGAGGAAAAAAACATGCAGAGCTTCTACTTCAGAGTATACCAGATTCATACGATCAGCTCATCATCAAGGTTACCAACAATGTTCTTTCGGATAATTTAAATTTTGACGACGTCTTAACTGCGGTTCTTGGAGAAGAGAGTCGTCGAAGTAACAAGGAAGATAGGTTGGCAATGTTGAAGCAAGCAGAGGCTTTACCAATGACGAGAGGAAGATTGACGGAGCGTGACTCCAGTGGGAGCCACAGATATGGTAGATCCAAGTCAAGAAGTAAGAAGAAGAATATTTACTGCTTTAAATGTGGCGGTAAAGGGCACTTCAAAAGAGAGTGTACGAAGATCATCGAAAAGGGATCTCAAGGAAATGTGGTTAGTACTTCAGGCGGTGGTGAAATATTATTCAGCAAAGCATCAACAGTTGCGGAAGGCAGACACAGGTTTTGTGATGCATGGATTATGGATTCAGGAGCGACTTGGCACATGACGTCAAAGAGAGAATGGTTCGATCAGTATGAACCAGTCTCAGGAGGATCTGTATTCATGGGAAATGATCATTCCTTGGAAATCGCTGGGGTCGGTACCATTAAAATCAAAATGTTTGATGGCACTATTCGCATCATACAGAAGGTACGACATGTGAAGGGCCTGACAAAGAATCTTTTGTCTTTGGGGCAATTGGATGATATTGGGTGCAAAACCCGTATCAAGAAAGGGATCATGAAAATTGTGAAAGGCGCGCTTGAGGTTATGAAGGCGGAAAAGGTTGCTGCAAATCTGTATGTACTGATGGGAGAAACACACAAAGAGGCGGAACTAGCTGTTGCATCAATTGGTTTGGGAGAAAAATCAACAGTGTTGTTGCATAGAAAGCTTGGGCATATGTCATAACGAGGAATGAATTAAGATTCACTCTGAACGGAAGCTGTTGCCGGGACTTACAAAAGTGACTTTACCCTTTTTGTGAGCATTGTGTTACTAGTAAACAACACAGATTAAAGTTTGGCACATTTACTGCCAAAATCAAAGGCATATTGGAGCTGATTCATTCTGATGTTTGGCATGCACCGGTGGTATCCCTAGGAGGAACGAGATATTTTGTCTTGTTTATTGATGATTTCTCTAGGAGATGTTGGGTGTATTCAATCAAGAAGAAATCAGATATTTTTGAAGTCTTCAAAGTTTTCAAAGCGCGAGTTGAACTTGATTCTGACAAGAAAATCAAGTGTTTGAGGGCTGACAATGGAGGACAATATACCAGTGATGAGTTTGATGCATTTTGCCAGCATGAGGGCATCAAAATACAGTTCACGATGGCTTACACGCCTCAGCAGAATGGAGTGGCAGAGTGGATGAACAGAACTTTGTTGGACAAAACAAGGGCCATGTTAAGTACTGCGGGTCTACCAAAGCCATTTTGGGCAGAAGCAGTCAAAACCGCTTCTTACATCATCAATCGTTCTTCTTCAGTGGCGATTGATTTGAAGACTCCGATGAAGGTGTGGACTGGCAAGCCAGATGATTATTCTCGGTTACATATATTTGGAAGTCCGGTGTACGTTTTGTACAATGAACAAGAAAGATCGAAGTTGGATTACAAATCCAGAAAGTGTATCTTCTTAGGCTATGCTGATGGAGTAAAGGGGTTTCGCTTGTGGGATCCTACTGTCCACAAGCTTATCATCAGCAGAGATGTTATCTTCGAGGAAGATAAAGTGAAGGGAGACAAAGGCACACTGAATTTAGAAACTACTATCATTCAGGTAGAAAATAAGACATACGAAGATCAAGTTTCTTGTGAAGCAGTACCAGAGCACGAGGTACAAGAACCAGTTGAGTCAGAGGTTTCCAAAGTGAGGCAGTCAACTCGAGAGAGAAGACCACTAGGTTGGCTTTCAGATTATGTCACTGAAAGTAACATTGCATATTGTCTATTAACAGAGGATGATGAGCCATAAAGTTTCCATGAGGCTACTCAAAGCTCGGATGTGTCCCTGTGGATGACAGCGATGCAGGAAGAATTGGAAGAATTGGACAGGAACAAAACATGGGATCTTGTTACACTACCACCAGGGAGAAAAGCTATTGGTAATAGATGGGTCTATAAGATCAAGCGTGATGGCAATAACCAAGTGGAGTGGTATCGTGCAAGATTGGTTGTAAAAGGATATGCTCAGAAAGAATAAATTGAATTCAATGAGATATTTTCTCATGTGGTTCGAATTTCAACAGTCAGAGTAGTATTTGAAATGTGTGCGGTGTTTGACCTACATCTAGAACAGTTAGATGTGAAAACAGCATTTCTTCATGGCGATCTTGAAGAAAAAATCTATATGCTCCAGCCAGAAGGTTTTGCAGAAAAGGAAAAAGAGAACTTGGTTTGTAGGTTGAACAAATCTCTGTACGGTCTCAAACAGGCGCCGAGGTGTTGGTACAAGAGATTTGATTCCTATATCATGAGCCTTGGGTACAACATACTCAGTGCAGACCCTTGTACGTATTTCAAGAGGTCTGGTGATGATGATTATATCATTTTGCTTTTGTACGTGGACGACATGTTGGTAGCAGGCCCCAACAAAGACCGGGTCTAACAATTGAAGGCACAGTTGGCTAGAGAATTTGATATGAAGGTCATGGGACCAAAAAACAAGATTCTAGGGATGCAAGTTCACCGAGACAAAAGTAACAGGAAGATTTGGCTTTCCCAGAAAAACTATTTAAAGAAAGTCTTGCAGCGCTTCAACATGCAAGATAGTAAGCCAGTTTCAACCTCTCTTCCTATTAACTTCAAGTTATCTTCTGAGATGTGTCCTAGCAGTGAAGCAGAGAGGATGGAGATGTCTCGAGTACCGTATGCATCAGCAGTGGGGAGTTTAATGTTCGCTATGATTTGTACAAGGCTAGACATTGCACAAGCAGTGGGAGCAGTCAGTCGGTATATGGCGAATCCTGGACAAGAGCATTGGAGCACGATTAAGAGGATCCTTAGATACATTAAGGGTACCTTGAATGCTGCATTATGTTTTGGAGGATCAGATTTTACACTCAGGGGCTATGTGGATTCAGATTATGCAGGTGATCCAGATAAAAGAAAATCTACTATCGGTTATGTGTTTATAGTTGTAGGAGGTGCAGTCAGCTGGGTTTCAAAACTGCAAATGGATGTGGCATTATCTACAACGGAGGTAGAATACATGGTAGCTACTCAAGCTTGCAAGGAGGCAATATGGATTAAAAGGTTATTAGAGAAACTTGGGCACAAACAAGAAAAGATTCATCTATTTTGTGACAGTCAGAGTGCCTTGCACATTGCAAGGAATCCAGTCTTTCATTCCAGAACTATACACATTGGAGTTCAATTTCATTTTGTACGGAAAGTAGTACAAGAAGGAAGTGTGGACATGCTAAAGATCCATACAAAGGATAACATATCTGATGTTCTGATCAAGCCAGTGAATACTGATAAGTTCGAGTGATGTAGATCCTCAAGTGGCCTAGTAGAAATGTAAGCAGCGAAAATGGCAAGATTGAAAGGATGTATGGAGATGTGTTTGATTCTCAATCAATCTCCAAGTGGGAGAAATGTCAGCAAAGGTGGGCAGGAGACATGCATTTAATGCATGTCCCAAAGTCTTCAAAGACAGCAGAATAGGTGGCAATGGAAACGCGTGAAAGAAGAAAATTGAAACGCGGTTTCACACCGAAGGTTCAGATTTGGGATCTATAAAAAGATGCATTCTTTGGCATTATAGATCATCTCATCCTCAAGTTCCTCCTTCTGATCTTGAGTGATCTTCTCTCCTTAATTATTTCTATATATATTTGTGAGATATGTTTTCTCCTGTATTAAGAGAGTGAGTGTCTCTTTAGAAACACAGAGAGAGGTTGTAATTCTTCAAATATTATAGTGGAATCTTTTGGTCTTGCCCGTGGTTTTTACCCTAATAATTTTTGGGGGTTTTCCACATAAATCTTGGTGTCTATTTTATTCTTCAATTTACATAGTTTCTATCTCGTGATGTCGCACCTGGGACCAACAGAATGAATATTGAACTTAACAGGCAGGTATACTTGCTGCAAATGGGTTGCTCCGAAGACGTTGTAACACTGGGGACAAATACTATAAACAAAAGGTCATGTCATGGCCACAGACAGGAGCACGTCTTATTGTTACTATGTTCCTTAAGGGTTTCATTGCCACTGGTTGTTTAATGTGAGTTTTTTTTATTTATTTTTATTTTAATGAACGCTATATTATTGTTGTTCATATTTATTTTTACACGTTTCCGAATAAATCAGGGAGAAAAATATTTTTGGTTATGTAACTTACACAATTATCATTTTTTATCCTGTCATCGATCAATTCACAGTCTTGTTCCATTTATAACATGCATTAGTTTTCAATTTTGGCCTTTTTTCACCAGAATGCCTATGTGGAACAATAAATAATGACTCCGCATGAGATTTTACTGACGTGTTCAATGTTATGTCAGATGAAAAATGATTAAATTTGAAAAAATAGTGCAAGTTAGTGGACTAAAAACATGATCAATTTTGACTTATGACAAGACAATAAATGAAAATCATGCAAGTTACAAGGCCAAAAATACTTATTCTCGATAAATTATTATGTTGACATCCATCGAGTTCTTTGTGATTGAGGTACTAGTGGTGGTGTCGCAGATTGTTGGACGATGGAGGTACAACTTTAGCTTTTGAAGGTACAACTAGGAAGAGCCTCCTAAAAGTGTTGTTGAGGATTCATTCTCCACAGTTTTATTGGAAGGTACGCAAATTAACTAATAAAAATCAACAATTCTTTTGTGTGTTTAAAGGGGTCGGCCGGGTGATTATTTTGACCTCTAATTTTTTAGATGTTCCAAAAGAGCCCTCAACTGGTTTTGGGTTATTGCGTTAATGAAGACAGAAAAATGCACGTGCTCAATCGAATGCTGCGTAAATTTCATAAGAAAAAAAAAATGCTTTTTTGGTTTATACTGGAAACAAGACAAATTAAAACACTTTTGGCCCTAAATGTTAAGAACCAAAAAAGTACGTAATCAATCTGTTTGTTTAATTTTTGAATTTTAGGCAGATGTTAGAATACACATGTTAATGAAAAATAAAATGTTGCAGAGAGCAATAATTGTTCTTTTTAATGAGAGTGATGTGCATGTGACACTTAAATTAATGTTATATGATTTAAATGATATGAGTTGCAGTACAGTTACCAATAATTATAATATTTAGTAGCCAATAAGCTCTCGATCTTATGAACTCATTGAAAAATTCAAGATGATTTAAGAAAATTTTATTTCATGGAAATGCTCATCATGCTGCTTTTATAGATATCAGATTTGAAGACAAATTAAAATGAGATAATTAATAATGGGTGGTTGTCGTCGTCGTAGTAGTAGTTGTTGTTGTTATTATTATTATTATTATTATTATTATTATTATTATTATTATTATCTTCTCTATTTTATGAGAGTCATTTAAAAACTGTTTGGTATGTTGATATGACTGTTTCAACTTCTCCACTCATTTCTCCAAACTAATACCACACGTTCCTCAATTTTGTTTTCCCATCATTTATAATAGATTACTCATAATTAAAAAATCTTTATCCATAATTACATGATTTCATATTATATACTTTATTATTAATATTACATATTTTTATTTTATTAATTAAATTATATTACATGCAAAAAATATATTTATTTATCCATTATATTTCACACACACGTTATGTGCCCACTTGCTAGTTATTATTATAAGTTAAGCAGCGCTCTGTTTTAATTTGTGTATTAAAAAGGTTGCAACCAAAGGTCACATTGGTCTTGCTGAAGCCTACATAGATGGGGACTTCTCTATGGTTGATTCCAATGAAGGTCTCGTCAACCTTTACATGGTAAACTAAGTATATATTTATATAACATACACACCCAATGTATGTGTCAAATTTCGTATGTGTGTTTATATTATATATATATAACATAATATAAATAGAATTGATTTTTTGGGTTCCTTAATTAAACTTGTACGATTTTTGGGTTTTGATCTAATATTAAGTTTTCAAAATGTATTTTTGGTACTAAATTTTTATTTTCGAAAATTTTGATCTCATTGTTAACGTGACATCTGATATCTCAGTAATTTTTTTACGACATGTTAGAATTTTTCGATGGCATGTTTTCGATAACATGTCAATAATTAGATCAAAATAATCAAAATTTAAAAGTTAGTATATCAAAACCAAATTAAAAACTTAGTGAACCATATGTTAATTGGTGAGTGAAATTAATTTTGCACTAACAAGTTCCTCCACTCTAATTTGCAGCTATTTCATATCAACAGAAATTTAGAATCTTCAGCCTCGGAATTGACCAACGAAAGGTAATTTTATTTTATAAAATTATGACCTATATAAACTCCCTTTAAAAATGAATATACATTCGAGAATCAATAATTTGATCTTTAAAAGATATATGTAGAACCTAAGTAAATACATATCATTGAATGTAATAAAGATTTTGTGAAAGGTATTTGAATTAATTTTTTCAAGATATTAAAAATTGTCACATTAGAATATTAGCAATCTTCGACATAATATCTTCAATAATATCCTGAAGTATATCAATAATGACCGATATTACATCAGTAATATCAAATATCACGTCATATTTCAGGCCAAAAAAGCTAAACTTTTATTGCGTTCCGGAGGTTTACCCAGAGCGCACCGAAAGATAGCGGCTACGGGTTCCCACGTCACAAAAAAAAACTAAACTTTTAAAAAATAAAATCTAAATTATCTGGCAAAGCTCGAACTTTGAATATTTTCATGACCGAGAGTTAAAACATGCATGATAACTTAGACGACGATTTTGCTAATTTTCTGGAGTACACACAAATTTCTTTGGAAATCAATTGTAGGGGGCAGTGGGCACCATTGCTTTTCACTTCTTTAGCAGCAAGATTCTTCTTCAAGCACGATTGGAGGCAAAGTAGAACATCTCAAAACAACTTAGTTCATTATGATCTTGTAAGTTCTTTGCAATTCCCATTAAAATTTTTTTTAAAGGGAAATATTTTTTCCCCTCTAACTTGTCCAATTTTCGATATTGTTGGTCCAATAGGTTTTCAAATTCTAATTTTTGTACACTTACTTTTAATTATTTGCTATTTTTGGTCAAATTGTTGACATAAAATCAGTAGAACGGTCAAAGTGGGTTGGGTCCACTGGGTTAGATCACCCCGTTGATCCATTTTGACAGCTCTAAACATCAAACAACTTACGATTTTTCGATTTTATATCAGTATTTTTCGGCATCACGTCATCGGTTTTCGGTGTTACATTAGCACTACGGTGAACAGGGACGGCCCTGACGTAGGGCGGGCCGGGCGATCGCCCAGAACCTCACCTTCAGACGGGCCCCCAATTATTTTTAAATTAGTATTTATATTAATATTTATATAATTTTATTAAATAAAAAATTATTAAAAAAATTGATTATAGGGTTTTATGAAAAAACTTTTGCTTGAATTGGTTAAATCACCACAAACTCTCGTACCCCACTAATTTATTTTTAATTTCATCTTCTTTCTTCATGCGGCCTTGCAAACAATTTATTCTATACACAAAAATTTATCGCTGACCTCCATTGCTTCATAGGTAGGCATATCGTCAAGTTTTTCTTACTTATACAATTAAACCATGAGGATTACTCATATTACAAATTTGAAATTGTGTGATTTTACAAAAAAAATGTAATATATATTTTTTTTCATTTTCTTCATTTACTAATTGATTATTTCATTGTTATTTTATTAATTCATATTACGCTAATTTATTATTATCATATATATATATATATGTTTTTTTCTTCGTTTTTTATTTCATTATTTAGTATTATTTTATATTGCACATGAGTTTAGTTAAAATATTTTTATTCTTGCACAATTATTCATTGAACGTAAAATGAAAAAAAATGACGAATTTGCTTCAAAAAATGCGAGAAGAGTGCATTTTAAATAACATTAGTTGTTGAATAGGTTATTTTTTGAGAAATTATGTAGACATTTATGATGCGTAATTTTATTAATTACATTATATGGTTTACTTTGATTATAATATTCGATTAGTTTATATATATATATATATATATATATATATATATATATTTATATAGTTCTTGTATGGTGCCCAACAATATATGCCCACTTTATGCCCACCATGTACAAGTCAACGCATCTATTGTACCGGTTAACTCATCTATTGTACATGGTGGGCATGAGTGGGCATATATTGTTGGGCACCATAAAAAAACTCTATATATATATATATATAAATATATATCACACTGTTCAAGTTATTGAAAGAACATTTTTTTATTCGCCCCGGGCCTAATTTCTCTCAGGACCGCCCCTGACGGTGAAATATTAAGACGGAAAAGCCAAACCCGTTTTTTTTTTCCCCTCCCCAAATGCATGCATCAAGGAATTTAGTAATTAAGCGGTCTCAAGAATGTAGGGTAAATTAAAACATTCTTGTATTTATTTATTTTAAAAAAAAAATTGGTAATTTTCTAAAATCTCTTATGAAAATCAATAAACCAAACCCTTTAGGAGAACAAATTTTTTGGCTAAGCATTTGACTAAGGTTAGAAGTTCGATTTCCCTTACCAACACTTTGTTGGACTAACATGTCGTACATGGTTTGCCTAATATTATGCATGGTTTACTTGACTAGCGTAGTTAATTTGCAGGATATTGTGTTAGTTTGGGGGTTTACTCAGTTTGCAAAAAAAGATAACGACTACGGGTTCTCACGTCATAAAAAAAATTATCATTATGTTAATTTTGTTGTTTAAATCCTCTGGTCGATAAATTTTATGTGATATAAGTGTATTTTAATTGCTTATACGTATAATAAATAAATAAACCTCATGTGAAATTATTTCATGGATCAATTTTATGAGATAGATCTTTGAACCGACCGAACTCATGAAAATATATGTTACTTTTTATTTCAAAAACATTAATTTGTATTATACATGTATGGACCAGGTCGATCCATCTCACATATAAATCTTTGACCATATCATAGAAGACCTACTTAATTATGTATAATTATTTTGAAAATCAAAGTGTCCAAAGTTGAAAATGACGTTGTGTGTGTGCACGCACGCTTGCTCGCACTTTGTTCTTATTTATATATACCATATGAAAAGTTTCAATACTTTTTGTTGAAGAAAAATTCATATATACTCGAACCTAAAACATGCTTTTATTTCCAGGGCAGTGAACTCTTTGAATTGTTTTTGGATGAAACCATGTCTTATTCATGTGCAATATACGAGGTTAGTCTCTACTTGTCACTATATATATTTATTTCCCTATAAACGTAGTCCTCTACATAACTTGATCTTCCATTTTGTAAGACACAAGTTGAAGACTTGAAGATTGCCCAGCTTAGAAAAATTCACACTTTGATTGAAAAGGTAAAAATTTCTCTATGCACATATATATATATATATATATATATAAACAGCACGTGTGATGCACGTGTTGACACATTGTTTTTATAATATATATTTATTATTTTTTATAATTATATTTAGTGAGATTTTCAGGCCTCATAATAAAAATCATATAAAATTGAATAATTATGAAATCAACTCAAATAATATAACGATCAATTTTTTTCACTTTGTGTATATATATATATATATACACTAGTAAACAACAAGTGCGATGCACGTGTTGACACATTGTTTTTATAATATATATTTATTATTATTTATAATTATATTTAGTGGGATTTTCAGGCCTCATAATAAAAATCATATAAAATTGAATAATTATGAAATCAACTCAAATAATATAACGATCAATTTTTTTCACTTTGTGTCATGTTAATAGTGAATTTATATTTTCAGACTTATAAATTGAATATTTTTTATTTTTAGTCACGTCATGATACATTTTCATTTTAGTTATGTCACTCGTATATTGTTTTATTTTGATCATTTAACTCACATGTTTTTTTTTAAAATTTTTGGTTTTGTTACCATAATCTATCATGTTTCTCGATCATAAAAAAATGAAAAATTAAAATAAATACAAATTAAATGATCAAAATAAAAACAATATACAAGTAAAATGACAAAAATGAAAATGTATCGTAATATGATTAAAAATAAAAAGCATTCAAGTTAGATAATACTCCTTCATCCCAATTATATAGATCATGTTTGTTTGTTTGTTTTTGTCTCAAATTTATAGGCATATATATATATATACATATATATATATATATATATATATATATATATATATACATTTTAGTAATATTTTTTTACACTCTACCCATATTAAGTATTAACTATATTTTGAAACTTGGGCATATACCATTTTAGTAATATTTTTTTACACTCTACCCATATTAAGTATTAATTATACTTTGAAACTTGGGCATTAATTTTTTGAATTCATTCAAAGGTATAATTAATAGAAAGTTTACAAAATTTGTTTTCTCGATTATGTTTTTAATATTTGTTAAAAAAAACTACACTATATAATCAGAACGAAAAATATGAAATGAGTCATAATTAGATTCATTACCATAGTACAAATTATATAATTTGTTCACTTAATATTAATAAAGAAAATAATCTACTAATTAAACCATCAAATTTATTAATTTAAAGATTTTTATCATAATAATCAAAATCATATATATATATATATATATATTATCATTATTAATTAAATTTGTATAATTATTATTAAAAATTTTCTCCCTCTTAAATATATAAAAATATCAAGAATTTAATTTATAATCTAAAAATTTCGTAAATATATATTTTTAATTATAAATTTTTATATTAATGTCATAATTTTTAGTTTTTAGTTTTGTTATTTTCAAGATTTATTTATATTTGATTAACTACAACTTAATTAAAGCCATAAACTAAAATTTATATTTTACTTTAATATTCTTCTAGTTTTTTTTTAATATCAAGGGTTACATTTATATTCTTACAACATTAATATTTATGGATATTAATAATATTTACATATAATATAATAGAAATATTTATTTTAGGGTTGATTTTACTTATATGTGTATATTTTTTTCTATGACCTTATTTATCGTGTAAATAAAAGGGCAAATTTTTCACAATGATAAAACTTTACCCTTTTATTCACACTTTTAGATAGTATAAATACATTTAATTTATACTCCTACATTAATTTCGTAAATATATATTTTTAACTCTAAATTTTAATATTATTACACTAAATTTTTAGTTTTAGTTTTGTTCTTTTCAATATTTTTATTTTTATATTTTTTTAATTCTAACTTTATATATTAATACCGTAAGTTTTTTTTTCTTTTCAAGATTTTCAAATTCTTTCATGTCCCATATTCTGAATTGAGATGCAATGTGATTTGTCTTTATTCACACATTATTAAACAATAGTTACTACAGAGTCACCGACTTTCGTTATAACTTTTTTAATGAACACATCTGATGAACTAAAACCAAACTCTACAAAATTGACTCACATACTAAGTGACATATATATATAGAGTTTTGATATGCTGCCCACCAACTATGTCCAATTCTGTGCCCACCATGTACAAGTCAACTCACCTATTATACGGGTCAACTCATGACTTGTACATGGTGGGCACGAAGATGGGCATAGTTGGTGGACAACATAACAAAAATTTATATACATATATATAAGAAGGTTATTTACAAAATCCAAAGAAACCTCAAATATCGATGAACTTATGAAAATTATAAATCTGACATATTCACGACAATATAAATATGAATTCTCCTAATAAACTTTGCAAATAAATCCATTCAAGATACATTAATGATTATTTTATGTTTTAATTGTCCGGCCACATTCAGTTACAAGTACTCAATCGATATAATTTATATTGTTCAAATTTATGTATAATTATTTTTTCTATTATACTATTCTACCTTATTCTAGTATTTGAAGTTAATATAAAATTTTTAATTAAAAATTTTAAAATTTTATTTTTTTATTCATATTTTAAAATAAGTAATAATATATAATAGATAAGTTAATTCTTTTTTTTTCATAGATGCTCATATAAAATACATTGATACTTTATCACACTAAAAATATACAAATGAAAAATAAAAAAGATAAAAATGTTTAAAAGTAAGTCATATATCGAAATCTTTTTTTCATTAAAATTTTGTTTTTTTATTTATACTAAAAATATATAAATTAAAAATTAAAAAGATAAAATGTTAAGAATAAGTGATCGAAATTTTTTTCATTAAAATTTTATTTTTTTATTCACACTTTTAGATAGATAATAATAGATAATAGATAAGTCAATTCTTTATTCTCATAGATGTTCATATAAAATACATTGATACTTAATTATTACACTAAAAATATATAAATTAAAAATTAAAAATATAAAATATTTTAAAGTAATTCATAGAATTTTTTTTTAATTTTTTTATTAATTATCATCAAATGAAAAATGAAAGACTAATATAGTAGTAGTTATGCAATAGGTCAACCTACCCACTAATTGCAATTAAGTTATAGTCATAAATGTATATAACATAAATATATTATATTTAATAGATAGAATATATATTTACTTTTATGTCCTAGTTAAAATGAGACTATTTAATTTTATATCCCTATATATATTTATATAACCTAAATAAAATGTGGAATAAAAGGACAAAGTTGTCAATTCACAATTGTAAAACTTTACCCTTTTATTCACACTTTTAGATAGGTAAAGGTATATATATATATATATATACCTGTTGTGAGACCTCGGTTCTAAACATCTAATATCGGATAATATAACAATTAAGCATACAAGATCAAAAATAAGAAGCAATAAATTTTTTTTAAGAACAGAGCTCGCTCTGCTCGATCGGTAATATCTTACCTATCGAGCGGACACAAAAAGCCCAACTCTCTGCCTCAGCTCAGGAGTGCTCGCTCGATCGGTAATAATCAACCGATCGAGCGGCACAGTTATGCAGAAAACAAAAAATAAAATTACTCTCCTCAACATGCAACACAACACCTCAAATCTCAATATACAACATGCATAACTCACTTCAATCGACATGCATAATCCAGTACAAGGTAGTTCTAGAGTTATACAATCTCAAACTAGTAGAACATGCTACAGTCTAGTTTATTCAATACAATACATAACGAGTTCGAATACAATCTAAGTTTGATTACATATTCGACTTCTAAAACACCAAGACCTCACTCTATCAACTCGACCACTTAGCCATGCGATCTCTGACTCGGTCCTGCCCCACCTGTTGTCAAGCACACATACAAAGACAAGACAACATTCGGATAATCCGGTGAGAATAATATTCTCAGAAAAAAAGACAAACATGCAATATCATTCAATATATCAACTAATGATATATAATCTCAAGCATGATACACAAATCTCAGTCATGTACTTCAAGAAGGAATCTAAAATGAAATGCATGACTTTAAACTCTGGGATTATCAAGTCTGGGTAATCAAAAGGTAATCAGCTCTTCTCTTCCTCTATTGGGATCCCGAGGATGGACTATCACACAAATCACACCGACCCTCCACTCGGGATGGATAGTGTATCATTCAATCCTCTAGACTCTGGAGCAACTATATAGGGTTAAATCGGTCATTGCAGTAAATCGCCTACCAATGCCCCCTATTATAATTCTCAAATCGTCTAAATCAAAATGAATGAATTCAAATGGCTCAATATGAATGAAAGTGCAAGCATAACTCATTCAATAATCCAAGTAATCAAATAACATGCAAGTATGTGAATTCTCCGGAACACTCGAATCAAGTCGGATTCGAGTTAATCATTCCATTCAAATCTAAGCCGTCCTTTACCTCCTCTCAGTACGTCGATGCTCCAAAACCTGGAAACAAAAACGATTCCTCAATCAAGATTCATTCTAATATCCTTTATCGATAATAAGAAGGCGATACTATATCATCTCCAATCTCTTGAACTATTCAAATTCTGAAATCTCTCAACTCCCGGCCTTCAAATGAATCTGTAAAAGAAATAACAAGGCTCGAGATCAATAATGACATTCAAACTCGAATCATAACGGCTCAAACCAATTCATCCAAACTATAGTCCAAAACTCAAATCGACGACATAACGGCTATATTTTGATCAAACCAAAAACACAAACAACAGTATAATAACGATACTAAATCAAATCAGTACCAAATCATCAAAACAACTCAAAACAAACAAATCTCAAAACTCCAATTCTCCAAAATCACAAGAAAATTCATAACAAATCCGAACGACGAGCTATTTCCAAACCGACTGAGAATAAACGATAAAAACTCTGTCAAGAACAACATAACCAAAACTCAATCGATTCTAACGACATCCCAAAATATAAGTCTAGCTTATCGAAGAAGAACTTACTATAGAACGAAGCTCTCGCAGCCGTGATCGCTAATCTGCCTTCAGAAATAAATTCTAACGGACGGATCGGCCGAAAACTGAAATCTAAAAGCTTGAAAGTGAAATGGGGTGTCTTCAATGGAGGTTGGGCGGCTTGGAGGAGAAGGTGAAGTTAAGAAATAAGTCAAACCAAGTATAAATATCTAATAAAGTCCAATTTTGCAATTTAGTCTCTGAAAAATCCGAAATTTGCAAAAATGACCCTGATCAAACTCAAGTCGATCCTCTAATTCTATAATCTCTGATTATCTCAAATAAAATCAATTAAGATAATTTTGGGGCATTTCAATTATCCCTCTCTAAGAATAAATTTCGACCTCGAAATCAAACACAGTTTTATCTCAAAGGCTAAGGAATAAAATCCAAAACATCAAGAGAATTCATCTCTCAAAATAAGTCCAGAAAATTTCTGATCCCATATGAACTCTATCTCTCAAATACTCCTTCAAGACCGTCTATCAAAATTCGACTCATTCTCGTCAGAATAATCCTCCTCTGCTCAGTCACAATCGAATCTTCTCTGGTTCCGACCAATGACACAGAAAATCATCTCGAAAACACAGAGATCTTCATCTCTTCTCGTTCAACTCTTTAAAAGTGCCTTAAATAATGCATCGAATAGCTGTCGTTGTACGGAATCTCTACAAGAATCCAGAATTCTGCCAACTAGGGCTAAGTCAAGCTCTACTACTCATGGCATATCCTCCAAAGTTTGACTCGTCTGATCTGGTTGTCCGTCGTTCTGAGGATATTGAACTGAAATAAGTTGTAATCAAATAAAAAAAGTCTCTTTGAAGTCTATGCCGAAAGAACGAGTGCAACGAGGATCTCTGTCTAAACTGTTGGACTTTGGCAAAACAAGACATCTGACGACCTCTGGCAAAAATATCAATCCCCTGATTCTGACTAAAAGTCATTCTGTACGGAATATGGTAGCAGATTACATCAATCAGTCAATCATAAACAGATAGTAGATAAAATAAGAACAAATCCGTTGGCTCAAAACATCAGCTGTTGCAATCAATTCCTCAGGTAAAAGATTCGCAGTCAGAATCTCATACAATCTAATCTTCTTTTCTGTCCTCATAATCGGTTCCGTCTGCGAAATAAATACTACAACTCTTAAGATTAGAAAAGATCACGAAAATCTCCTCATAAGAAAATAGATAACAGATATTCTAATCAATAAGATCGCTGCGAGCTCAAAGTCCAGATTCGGACATTGAGTCTCGAGCGTCTTCAGCTGCCTCGATGTCTAGACTAGAGCGCTATTCCTATGAATAAGAGCACATCCAAAATCTCGATAAGAAGAAAAGCTAAGTACTGAAAGATCATCAGTACCGAAAATCAGTATACTGGGCCGCTGTTATGTCAGAAATTTCCATCACCAGATCATAAAATCGAGGAAGACAACTCGATCCAAACAGAATTCAGACATCAAAGAATAGCCTACAACTGTTCGACACCAAAATCTTAAATATGATTCTCAAAAGATCGGAATGATCAGTACAATTCTCATTCCAAAAGATAAGCAAATCATCGATAAGAATTCCTAGCTTCAACTAATACTTCGGAAAGATCCGGTTAATAGAAAAATTAACAACACTGCAGGAGCATTCGTCAATTCAAATGACCCGACAAGATTTAGAGGCGCGATAAACATAAAATAGATTCTTCAATAAGAAGGCAAGAGACTCACCAGTATCTATCAGTCAATAAGAGTAGGAAACCAAATTCGAACGTTTACCTGATATGACATTATCGGGTGCAGTATGAGCCTGATCCTCGGTCAGAGCATAAACTCGTGCCTGCTGTCTGGGAGGTTGGTTCGCAAGCTGGCTACCTTCCTGTCTATTCTGCTGCTGAGGTTGGAAAGAGTGGACCGTAGGTGCTTGCCACTGAGGCTGAGCTGTCTGTCTCGAAGAACTTCCATTCTGTGCTTGCTCAGAGCCCGATGAGGACACAATCTGGAAAAGTGATCCGCCTGCTTACAGATATAGCAGCTTCCAAAAATACCTCTACACTGATCACTAGAGTGACGACCTCCGCAATTGGCACAAGATATGCCTGACTGACCCGAACTTTGTCCCGATCAGAACTGCCTTGAGCCACTAGAGCTCGAAGAACTGCTTCTGTGCTTCTTAAACTGCTTCCCCTTAGGATGATAGTAATCCTTCTTATTACCTCCACTACTACCACCCTCAGAACTCGGTGGTTGATTCTGAAACTGAAAAGATTGATTTTGGTAAAGAGATGTTTGGTTCTGAAACTGACTAGGCTGTTGAGGCACAACTGGACCTCCTCTCTGTCTCCACAAACCTGCTTCAGCTCCTTTTGCATGATTCATGGCATCCGCAAAATTATCTGGCCTAGCAGTGTTTACCAGCGTGAAGATGTCAGGGTTCAAACCATTAATGAACTGATCAGCTTTGGCTTCTTCGTTGTCGGCAATGTGCGGTGCAAATCTCAGTAAACTATCAAACTTGGTCACATACTCCTCAATATTCAAATTCCCCTGCCTTAAATTTTCAAACTTGGCTCTCTTGTCCTTTCGGTATGAAACTGGGAAAAACCGCTTATAAAACTCAGATTTGAACAGATTTCAGTTAATAGTTGTACCTCGGTTCTCCATGGATCTCTTCGTCGTGATCCACCAGTTCTTAGCAACACCCCTCAGCTGATGAATAACCAACCTGGTTCTGCGGTCATCAAAATAGTCAAGGGAATCGAACAATTGGTCAATGTCGTCCAACCAGCTCTCACAATCAACAGGATTCTCTGTACCCAGCAACAAAGGCGGATTAAACGACTGAAACCTCTTCAGCAAGGTTTTCATAGGCGTCGCTGTGGCATCCATCTGAACAGTTTCGGTACTAGCTTGTTCGTTCAGAGGAGTAACTTGCGGTGGGTTTCTGTTAATAACTCGACGAGGACCCATCTGATAAACAAAGGTTAGGACACAAGATATCTCATCGCTGCAATCGGTGCCCTTTCAACCTCTCAGAATTCGGATACCAGTCGATAACAAAAAGAGTTATATCTCAAGTAGTCCATGCTTTATAAATTAAATCACATAATCATGTAATTCAGATAATTCTCAAATAATAAAGCATGCTCGCATGAAATTTAAATAATCAATAAATAACGCAATCACATGCGAGGAGCCAATACATGCGGACTCGATCTACCCCGCTCACTCTAGTTCAACCAAGAACTTATCGCTCTGATACCACTTAATGTGAAACCTCGGTTCAAAATATCTAATCTCGAATAATACAACAATTAAGCATACAAGATCAAAGATAAGAAGCAATAAATTTTTTTTAAGAACAGAGCTCGCTCGATTGGTAAAATCTTACCGATCGAGCGGCCAAACAATAACCCAAGGACTGCCCGAAAAATTCAAAGGCCCCCGCTCGATCGGTAACTCGATCGGTAATATCTTACCGGTCGAGCGGACACAAAAAGCCCAACTCTCTGCCTCAGCTCAGGGGTGCTCGATCGATCGGTAATAATCAACCGATCGAGCGGCACAGTTATGTAGAAAAGAAAAAACAGAATTACTCTCCTCAACATGCAACACAACACCTCAAATCTCAATATACAACATGCATAACTCACTCCAATCGACATGCATAATCCAGTACAAGGTAGTTCTAGAGTTATACAATCTCAAACTAGTAGAACATGCTACAGTCTAGTTTATTCAATACAATACATAACGAGTTTGAATACAATCTAAGTTTGATTACATATTCGACTTCTAAAACACCAAGGCCTCACTCTATCAACTCGACCACCTAGCCATGCGATCTCTGACTCGGTCCTGCCTTACCTATTGCCAAGCGCACATACAAAGACAAGACAACAGCCGGATAATCCGGTGAGAATAATATTTCCAAAAAAAGAGACAAACATGCAATATCATTCAATATATCAACTAATGATATATAATCTCAAGCATGATACACAAATCTTAGTCATGTACTTCAAAAAAGAATCTAAAATGAAATGCATGACTTTAAACTCTGGGATTATCAAGTCTGGGTAATCAAAAGGTAATCAGCTCTTCTATTCCTCTATTGGGATCCCGGGATGGACTATCACACAAATCGCACTGACCCTCCACTCGGGGTGGATAGTGTATAATTCAACCCTCTAGACTCTGGAGCAACTATATAGGGTTAAGTCGGTCATTGCAGTAAATCGCGTGCCAATGCCCCCTATTATAATTCTCAGATCGTCTAAATAAAAATGAATGAATTCAAATGGCTCAATATGAATGCAAGTGCAAGCATAACTCATTCAATAATCTAAGTAATCAAATAACATGCAAGTATGTGATTTCTCCGGAACACTCGAATCAAGTCGGATTCGAGTTAATCGTTCCATTCAAATCTAAGTCGTCCTTTACCTCTTCTCAGTACGTCGATGCTCTAGCGTTGATCCGATCCGAAGGTTGATTCCCCATGGTTGATAAATTCTCCTTTTAGTTTCCCCATTAATGTTGATCACAAGGAGACAATTCGAAGGAACAACTTCCACAGTTTATCCAGAGTATGATAAGTTGGAAGGGGCTCCAAAACGTGGAAACAACAACGATCCCTCAATCAAGATTCATTCTAATATCCTTTATCGATAATAAGAAGGTCGATACTATACCGTCTCCAATCTCTTGAACTATTCAAATTCTGAAATCTCGCAACTCCCGGCCTTCAAATGAATCTGTAAAAGAAATAATAAGGCTCGAGATCAATAACGACATTCATACTCGACTCATAACGGCTCAAACCAATTCATCCAAACTATAGTCCAAAACTCAAATCGGCGGCATATTCTGATCAAACCGAAAACACAGACAGCAGTACAATAACGATACTAACTCAAATCAATGCCAAATCATCAAAACAACTCAAAACAAACAAATCTCAAAACTCCAATTCTCGAAAATCACAAGAAAATTCATAACAAATCCGAACGACGCTCTATTTCCAAACCGACTGAGAATAAACGATAAGAACTCTGTCAAGAACAACATAACCGAAACTCAATCGATTCTAACGACATCCCAAAATAGATGTCTAGCTGATCGAAGAAGAACTTACTATAGAACGAAGATCTCGCAGCCGTGATCGCTAATCTGCCTTCAGAAATAAATTCTAACGGACGAATCGGCCGGAAACTGAAATCTAAAAGTTTGAAAGTGAAATGGGGCATCTTCAATGGAGGTTAGGCGGCTTGGAGGAGAAGGTGAAGTGAAAAAATAAGTCAAACCAAGTATAAATATCTAATAAAGTCCAATTTTGAAATTTAGTTCCTGAAAAATCCAAAATTTGCAAAAATAACCCTGATCAAACTCAAGTCGATCATCTAATTCTATAATCTCTGATTATCTCAAATAAAGTCAATTAAGATAAAATTCGGGGCGTTACACCTGTAAAATTCATAAATTCTCTATAAATAAATACCATAGAAAAAACAACATTTAGAGTTATATCTTTGTTTCTTTGCAATTTTTGTCATCGACATTTTCAAAACACTAATAAGGCGCCGATAATACGCAAACCAACATGCGTTGGAGCTGGCGTGTGATTGGACAACAATTGGTACGTATAAATTCTTATTAAAGTTGTGTTTGGATGGAAGTATTTCGAATCCATGGATTTCTATTATAATTTTAGTGTTAACATGAAACATTGAGAAATCTTAAATTCATAACTTAATTATTTACACATTAGTTAGATAAATTAAAATAGATTTCAAATCACCACTTTATTGAATGAACATAAAATCCATCATAATTATCATGAATTAACATATAAACATAAAAGAAGTGAATTTGATGTTACAGTGTTACTTCTCTGTCTAAAAAAGTTTAAAATATGGCAGGCAAGAATTGGTAAGGACCATCACGTGTTGGAGATTGGGTGCGGATGGGGAAGTTTCGCGGTCGAAGCAGTGAGGAAAACAGGATGCATGTATACGGGTGTCACCCTTTCAAGAAAGCAACGGGAATATGCAAGAAAGAAGGCCAAGGAAGCTGGACTTCAGGTATACAATTTGGTCGTAATTTTCCATATAATAAAACAGTTGTATGACGTCCAAAACTTGTGGTAACCCACCATTAGGTAGAACGGGTCGGTCGGATAACCTTTCAAGCAGGTTGGGAAAAAACCAACCTAACTCAACCCAACCCACATATATTAAATGACGGGGTGGACCAACTTGGCAGACTTACGTGTAATTTGACGGATTGGAACGGGCCGACCTGCAACCCATCATTAGGTGAGGCGGGCTGTTCTGCCATTTGGTTGGGTTTATCCACCTATTTTATCTAGCAGGGTGGACCAACCCGATAGATCTAACCCATTTTGATACGTCTAGTTCTTTTGTTTGTTTATTAATTAATTGAATTTTAATTACAGGATCGAATCAAAATTCTCCTTTGCGACCACCGGGAGTTACTTAATGACAATAAATACGACAGGATCATATCATGGTCTGGTGTCGATGACTGTATTGTTCCGATCCATCGCTGCTTTCGTGTTCAAAGTGCGTAACTCATGCATGATAAATTGACATTATAAATTTGCAGTGAGATGATAGAAGCAAAGGCGCATGAATTTATGGAAGAATATTTTAGGTGGTGTGAATCTTTATTAGCAGAAGATGGCCTTCTTGTTCTTCAGGTAAATGTTATCATTTATATGTATTAATAATTTCTTTTTTTTCCCATTTAACATTTTTATTATAAAATAATTTTTCTGGTTTATTAAGTTGTCAAATTTTGGGTTTTGGTCAATTAATGAACTTAATGGATCGATCAAAACTCAAAACTAAACAAGTTAATAGAAAAAAAAAAAAAAATCTATTTTCCGTAACAAAAAACTATTTCCAACATTTGAAAATTTTCGACTTGTTTTGTTTTTAGTTCGTGTCAATACAAGATCAAAGGAGGACCTCAGGTTTTATCAAAGAACACTTCTTTCCTGGTACATGCTTGCCTTCGTTAACCCGAATAACAATATCGGCCATGGCTTCTGCATCGAAACTTAGGTATATAGTACTTACATATATTTATCCATCGATTTTGAAAAAAAAAAATATAGGATTAAAAAAAACTTATCAAAATATATGTTTATGTAGCGTGTTGCACCTGGAAGACATTGGTACTCATTACTATAGAACCCTCAGAACTTGGAGTGAAAACTTCCTCAGAAACAAGAGGTACGAATCTTGATCGGTACTCCGCAATCCGCATCCAGCGAAATATTTATTTATTTTTTTTAAAAAAATAACTATAAGTATTTTACATTTAGTACTAAATATGACACCACCTCAAAAATCATAAAGTACACATGATATAAAAGTTACTTTGTAGACTTAAATATACACATAATTTGACGTACAAGCATGCAACAGAGTATATATATATATGCAAGCTATCGAGCATTAGAGTTGCCTCGAAGGCCATTAATTCAATTCAAGTTAAATATAAATAAAATTCTTGATTGATCAATACAAGGAAATTGACATGGTATATATATTTTTGTTATAAAGTAAAATCTTATCTCTTGGATTCGACGAGAAGTTCATCAGAACCTGGGAATATTATTTCGACTCAATGGCTGCTGGGATCAAATCAGCAACTTTTAAAGACTATCAGGTACTATTCCCATCATGTTAATTTACTTGGTCTCCATTTTCTTTTGTTAGCCAAAATTTTGAAACTTCACATGGGACAAATTAACAAAACTTTAAACTATAACTTGAAATAATTTTTTTTTTAATTCTGTTTTTTCCAGATGGTACTCACTCGGACGGGACATTATTGAGTTGTATTCGAGCCATGAAAAAATTAAATCCTTTCAGGAATATATGTAATTCCAAACTGCAGGAGTACCGGACCTGAAGCGAGGCCGAATAATTTTTCGTCTTTAATTTAAATAATTCTGAGAGGAACCCATAAAAATTTCATGGTTACTCAAACATGATGTTAATATGAAAACTTGTCATCAATCAACTAAGTCATCATGATTATGTTGGATTATTTTAATATAGTCCATAAAATAATTTAATTATGGTCAACATATTTCATAAAGATAAATATGAGAGACGTCTCATATTTAAAAAAAAAGTAAATCAAGAATATTATCTGGATTAAGATGATAAATATTTTAAGATTTGAATTACCATATCTCTGATAAATATCATCAATATTTGTCAAATCTTGACTCTCTATGTTAGAGAACATCTATAAATAGTGGCATAGAAAATCCCTAAATCTATGCAGTTATTCAGAAAATACACCATCTCATAAAATTTCATTAAGATTTAGAAGATCTCTGTTTTCTTGTGTCCGTGGAATCTCGCTGGTTGCAATCTCAATTCAATATCAATGGCTAGAGGTTGGATCGTTCCTACATTTACTTTTTCGCATATCGATCGATCTTTACGCATTATGTTTGTGCGTATGTAGATCGAATTTAGTTTTTCAATATGTTAAATTTTTAACCGTTGGTATCAAAGGGGTTTTTTTCTTCGCCTTGATATTTTTTGAGATTTTCAAATTTGTCAAATTTATAAAAAAATCATATTGATATAATTTCAATTTTTTTTTCATCAATTTTACATGATTTTCAAAATTAAAAGTAAAACACCAAATTAAGATCTGAAAATTGATTTACATGAATCCCCTGTAAATTCGAAATTTTCAGAATTAATTTTGATATTAAAAATTTAAAAATTTTGGGAGTTTGGTTTGTTTCTCACTTAAGAATTTTCAAATTTTGAAATTTATCTTTATGGACATATTTGAATGTCATTTATTTATGAAATTAAAATTCTAAAAATTGATTTT
Organism: Henckelia pumila; assembly: GCF_033568475.1. Taxonomy (NCBI): domain Eukaryota; kingdom Viridiplantae; phylum Streptophyta; class Magnoliopsida; order Lamiales; family Gesneriaceae; genus Henckelia; species Henckelia pumila. Next base: position 12,566,018 of record NC_133120.1, read on the forward strand.
AGAAATATTGAAATTTCAAATTATGAATATTGACATGTTGAGATATTTATTTGCATGACATATTTTTTACCAAAATTGTATGTAATTATTGTTTTGGTTCTAATGCAATTTTTATGTTATGATATTGCGTTTATTATTATCGTGATATTACATGAAAATAAAATTAAGATAATTGGCATATAAAAATTCACATATTGTTAATATTTAATTATTATTTGTTTCTTATAAAGATCCATCTATATGGATGATTAAGTTGAATAATAATTATGAAATAATACATAAAAGAACATTTGAGTGAGTTCTCTATAAGATCGTCTTAAATTGCCTTATAGCGATTGGTTTCCCTGGAGAACGCTGCTCTGTCTTGGAGATATGTTTTTAAAGAGGCCTTAGTCCTACCCAGTGTTCTAAAATGCACCGCCTAGACCCGCCTAGGTAGTTGTTCACCGCCTCGCTTTCTTGTTAGGCTATGCCTGTAGCGACCCGACCTGGATCCACTACCTAATCAGAGTTAAGAGCATAATTAAGCATGCATTAAATCAAATTGCTGCGGAAGACTAAATACAAGTAGACCGGCAGAATACAACCGGATAATCAAACTCGATTTATACAACCCAATCGAATTACTTTAAATAAAACCTACAGCTAATCCTGCTGTCTTCACGGTCACTGGCTACTCCAGGCTCCTGGTGCTCAATCTTGCACCTATACCTGCCCCATCGAATAGGGTATCCAGATGCACAGAAAATTCTGGACGTGAGCTCTAAGCTCAATACGAAAGCACGGATAAACATACAAATATGATGCATGAAAATGACCGGGTATCCATATCTGGGATAACTGTATACAAACTGCTCAAACTGGCGCCTGGGATATAAGCTCGTCACATCGGGGTAGGTAACCACTGTGTGAGACCACTCATTCCCGAATCTCGGATGCGGACCACGAAGTTCTCGAGGTATCAGTACTTAAGGGTACTCGATATCAAACGTCCTAACAGGGCTGAGCAACCCTAACTGGCTCATCTCGAAAGATATACAGATGTACAGGCACAAGATGATATGCACATGCCGCATAACAATAATAACATGCAAACACATAAATGCAACATATAAGCATGCATATCCGCTGGCAATCTCAGTCAGTACTTACGTACCTTTCTAAGGCAGTCCTAGTAGTCCCACTCTAGGTTCCAAGCCTATCATCAAGTCGACAATGCAAATACCCATGCATCATTCAATAAGCGCTAAAAGCCTTAACTAAGATATTGCATACTCCTAAATAATTAAAGGAGACCATAGCTATACCTGCGTCCGTCGTCAGCCCACTGATGATGACTATCCCGCAACTAGGGCACTCCCCTGCTGTGAATCTACAGCCTCGAACACGGCTCTACAACACAAGCGCTGCTCCGCTACTATGTCAGACACTGTCTGACTATACTAAAATATGTTCCCTACTCCAACTCTAAAATAAGAATACCCAAAGCCCTAAAATAGAGCCACGAGGGCGAAGGAGAGAATTCGGAATTGGCAAGAAATGAATGCATCGGACCTTATATTTATAGGCATCGATCGGAACCTCCGATCCTCGATCGGAACTTCCGATCCTTGATCGGAACGTCCGATCCTGCCATCGGAGCTTCCGAACATCCTTATCTGCCACATGTCAAAATCTTACTGGTTGACTTCGGATAGGGCGATCGGAGCTTCCGATCCTGATCGGAGCTTCCGATCTCACCTTCGGGGCTTCCGATCCTTCAGATACCAAATTGGTTTAATTAACATAATTAATCTCTTAATTACCAATTTCGGTTACGGGGTACTACATTCTCCCCCACTTAAGATATTTCGTCCTCGAAAATAGATCTTAAGTACCGAATGCAATACAAGATACAGAAACATTCCTTATTCAAATCAAACGTTACAACCGAATACAACTCAAAACTGAAATCAAAACAACTTAGGATGGTCTTCACGCATCCTTTCTTCAAGCTCCCAAGTAGCTTCCTCAGTGCCTCGGCGCTGCCACTGAACTAAAACCAAAGGAATGACTTTGTTCCGTAAAACCTTATCCTTATAATCCAGGATACGAATAGGTTTCTCAGCATAGGTCAAATCCTTGCTCACTTGAACCTCAGACCACTGCAAAATATGAGACTCATCCGCCACATACCGTCGCAACAGTGATACATGGAATACGTCGTGAATACTGGAAAGATGCGGTGGCAAAGCTAGTCGATAAGAGAAATCGCCAATTTTCTCCAAGATCTCAAACGGACCGATAAACCTGGAAGACAACTTGCCTTTAAGACTAAATCTGAGAATCTTACGAAAAAGTGACATTCTCAGAAATACTGTCTCCCCCACTTCTTTCTAGAAGAATGGAGTATGACAAGTCGCCCGTACAACGCCTCAACAGGTGTCCTCCCAATGCTACGATGGTACCTATTGTTGTACGTGAACTTAATCAATGACAACTGATCTGTCTAAACTGAACCAAAAATCCATAGTACATGCCCAAAACATGTCCTCCAAGGTATGGATAGCGTTCTCCATCTGACCATCTGTCTCTGGATGATATTCAATATTTAAACTGAAAGCAGTGCTCGTAGCACGCTGGACACTCCCCCAGAATATGGAAGTAAACCTGGGTCTCGATCGCTGACAATGCCCACCGGAATCCATGAAGTAGAACGATCTTTTGGATGTATAACCGAGCCTTATGATCAATAGAGTGCTCTCGACTGCTCTTCGAATACCCACCGTTCATACGAACCTTAGCAGTGATAGTTCCTCGTCAAGTATACCACTTGATACCGACTATCCCTCTTGCTAGAATCAGTTCGTACTAACGAGAAGACCAGATACAACCAATCCCGAAAGTTCCTAGCATCGACAGACTTACATTCCGTACTTATTTTCTTCGATGCTGACTAATATTCTCAAAGAATGTCACCGCTATAATGCTGAACACATAGATGGGACCGCAACATCTACAACATTAGTAGTCTAGATTAAAGATCACCACTATCTCGTCACTCGAGATATCAATTGAATTCGCAACACTGGTTATCCAACCATAGATAACAATCCCAAGTCACACTTGACTTGCTACCAAGATGAACAAAACTAGTTCACCTCAACCCTTCGCGCAATCCATGACACATGCGGTAAACCAACGAATTTACCCGATAGATCTCGGTCGATCCCAACACCTCAATGGCATAGCACATCAGAACGTTCTGGGAAATCACTGACAACAATCTCACTAGACTCTGAACACAGTCTCAGCTGTCGTATCATCCCACGAACAAACAACTGATATCGGCCTGCTAATGCTCATTGAATTCCGCAACACTCGTCGAATCATAATTTAACGAAAATCCTCCGAGAAAACTGCTGAAAATGCCTAAACAAGTATTCGGCTAACAGTTCCCAAAACTATAATCCAATAGCATGGAACAATTCTATTTCCAAAACTGGGTCAACCATTGCTAATACCAAGCAATGTTCAGATCAATTATGTCTTTTCTTACCACTGATAACTTTACCCGAGTTATCGAACTAGCCATGACTTACCAAAGTCAAAACATGCAATCACCTCCCGTGATCTATCGAACTTGAAAGTCCAAACGACTGCACTTCGAAAATCTCAACCACCCGAGAATCCTGAATGCAAATAATTCTCTTACTGTTCCGAGACATTTACTTAAAGGATCCAAACTCATAAGCACGACGGCTTATAGTATCGTCCCAAGCATCTCTCGGTTCATGATATCTTAATTACTGATCTGCTCAACCAATCGACCTCGTCAATAAGTTGTGACTATCACACAACTTGTTAGTACCAACCAAATTATGGCAACCATTCGCCAGGTCTTGGTCATTTGAAATCTCACATGGCTCGATCAATAATCATGATCTCACGACCATACGTCCGCATATCCCAAATACTTGGAATCAAAAGAATCACAGCTGATTCAACTCACCTATCTCTGACAAAGTCAGACAATAGCTATTAGTAGTCACCAGTACCAATCTCGCATCGATACTGACTCACTACCAACTGTCGCTAAACTTGCTCCTGATAACTATATCTCTTGCTAAGACTGCAACAAATCGAGACTGAGGTTACTTGCCGCGGTGTCCCACCTAAAATCACCACCAAGTGTACACTGGCATAAATCACGCTATCCTCACGCCTCAAATAGTCATGTACAATCCTTAGCATCAGATATAATCTATCACTGAAGGAAACCATTAATGCTGAAAACTACTCATCTCCGAGTCAAATGTTTCAGGAATTTCACAAACCAAAACTCCTGGATAGCCCCTATCACAAGAGCATCCACACCCCGACTAGATCCACTAGTCTAGCAGTATCCAATAGACTAAAACTATCTGTTCAGAGTACGTACTCGTCAAGGAAAATTCCTCCAAGACTGGTCCTTGTGACAAAACTGCAAACCAATATCTCTGACGACAGTCAGACGATATCTAAACCGCTGACATCTAACCATGCATCCAATCCAATGTCATACCCCGTCGTGACTGTTACCAAAACTCTAGACTAAGTAGCCTTCCCACCGCCAAATCCTGAAGCACGAAGGCTTCAAGGCATTCTCCGAAGTACGAAAGACTCCCAGAGTAACACTGGCATAGGGTCGCGCTCCATCATGTCTAGTCATGGTCATAGTCCACAACTCTCGGCATATACCTGACTTGGTATCCCGATGAAATCCCATCATCACGAAGTCTCAACCTATGCAGGTCAATCAGACTACCGTCCTAAGGAAACAACTTAGAACAAAAACTAAAAATTCCAAACAAGATCGATATTTCCATGCTCCCAGATGAATTACCTCATCAATGGCACTAACTCAGTCAAACAACTAATTAGGTCAGCCCTAGGAAGACACCTAGACTAACCCCATGTCAATCTGTTACCGTTGACTTACTCAAAATCCATGAGCTATCCTAGTTGATTAGTCAACTAATTCCAAGCCAAACTCAGTAACATTACTTGTAATCAAACACGAATCTTTGAACATGTATCATTACTTCAAGTTATGTACAATTTCCTTTATTACAATCCCATGTAATACATACAGTATTTCAAAATACAACAAAATGTACATCCAATAACTTGAACTGATACAACCAATTTTTGATGATTCATTACAACTGAAATACTGTTTACAAATACATCAATACAGTATTTAAAATCGTCGAACTTGTCTTCACTTCTTGAGCATGAAGCTTCCAATCGACACACGCATCGATACAAGCATACTTCCGTCCAAGTCTCTCTACATGTCCTCCAGCGAAGAACTCCGGAGAAATGGCACGTGATAGCTAACCAGCTATGCTCTGCGTCAGTGCATGTCAGTCGACTTCTTCTGCTCACGATCTACCATCAGCGTTCTTCTTGTATCTAAATCATGCTTTTGAACATGAAGTATTCCGTATGCCTACCAAAAGCATCGATACAAGCATACCGGCAAAACCATGTTCTGCACGAGGTTAAAGACCTCACTCTCAAAACCTGTCATGTTTTAGGCACTCGAGGCATTCTCTGGTGAAGGTCTATCTGACAATCTCTTCAACTACGAGTGGAGAATCTTCAAGGACTGGAACCACATGGATTACTAAACACCATTCGTTCCAAAAAGCCCTCAGAGGTATCTGACACGATATAACCGATCTTCTCTTCCAGTCTTCCCTGGCTGGAATCCATATGTTCTTCGATCAACATCCCAATGCATCGAATGATGAACCGTCCACAGCAGTCAGTCTATCTATCGATATGCTACTACTGGTGTTCTCATCACTGTTGCATTCCTTATAGTAAAAACTTCTGCCGCAAACCTTGGAACTGAAGAACCAAATCTTCTTTCACTAGCCTCAATCAATCCTACAAGGATAATCAAGAAGTCTTATTATCAATTTCCTAAGTTCCTTGCATGCAGTGCTCTGATACCATAAATGTAGCGACCCGACCTGGATCCACTACCTAATCAGAGTTAAGAGCATAATTAAGCATGCATTAAATCAAATTGCTGCGGAAGACTAAATACAAGTAGACCGACAGAATACAACCGGCTAATCAAACTCGATTTATACAACCCAATCGACTTTAAATAAAACCTACAGCTAATCCTGCTGTCTTCACGGTCACTGGCTACTCCAGGCTCCTGGTGCTCAATCCTGCACCTATACCTGCCCCATCGAATAGGGTATCCAGATGCACAGAAAATTCTGGACGTGAGCTCTAAGCTCAATACGAAAGCACGGATAAACATACAAATATGATGCATGCAAATGACCGGGTATCCATATCTGGGATAACTGTATACAAACTGGTCAAACTGGCGCCTGGGATATAAGCTCATCATATCGGGGTAGCTAACCACTGTGTGCGACTACTCATTCCCGAATCCCGGATGCGAACCACAGAGTCCTCGAGGTATTAGTACCTAAGGGTACTCGATATCAAATGTCCTAACAGGGCTGAGCAACCCTAACTGGCTCATCTCGAAAGATATACAGATGTACAGGCACAAAATGATATGCACATGCCGCATAACAATAATAACATGCAAACACATAAATGCAACATATAAGCATGCATATCCGCTGGCAATCTCAGTCAGTACTTACGTACCTTTCTAAGGCAGTCCTAGTAGTCCCACTCTAGGTTCCAAGCCTATCATCAAGTCGACAATGCAAATACCCATGCATCATTCAATAAGCGCTAAAAGCCTTAACTAAGCTATTGCATACTCCTAAATAATTAAAGGAGACCATAGCTATACCTGCGTCCGTCGTCAGCCCATTGATGACGACTATCCCGCAACTAGGGCACTCCCCTTCTGCGAATCCACAGCCTCGAACACGGCTCTACAACACGAGCGCTGCTCCGCTACTATGTCAGACACTGTCTGACTATACTAAAATATGTTCCCTACTCCAACTCTAAAATAAAAATACCCAATGCCCTAAAATAGAGCCACGAGGGCGAAGGAGAGAATTCGGAATTGGCAAGAAATGAATGCATCGGACCTTATATTTATAGGCATCGATCGGAACCTCCGATCCTCGATCGAAACCTCCGATCCTCGATCGGAACCTCCGATCCTCGATTGGAACTTCCGATCCTTGATCGGAACGTCCGATCCTGCCATCGGAGCTTCCGAACATCCTTATCTGCCACATGTCAAAATCTTACTGGTTGACTTCGGATAGGGCGATCGGAGCTTCCGATCCCGATCGGAGTTTCCGATCCTGCCACATGTCATGCATGACGTAATATCGATCGGAGCTTACGATCCTGCATCGGAGCTTCCGATCCTGATCGGAGCTTCCGATCTCACCTTCGGGGCTTCCGATCCTTCAGATACCAAATTGGTTTAATTAACATAATTAATCTCTTAATTACCAATTTCGGTTACGGGGTACTACAATGCCTCTAGGCGTTGCCCACCTAATCTCCTGCCTAGGCGGCTTGGCAGAAATCCGCCTAAGCGGGCAAAATCCACGTAGGCGGTTACTATTTTTTATTAAAAAAATTAAAAATCAAACAATAAAAGAGAGACGCGAAACGAGAAACAAACACAGAAAGAAAAAAGAAGCGCAGAAAAGAAAGTCTAGACAAAAATTAAATCTCATATTATATATGAAGACTTGATATCTATTAATATTTATTTTGTTATTGTTATTATTATTATTATTATTATTAAAATTTTATAAGATTTTCGTACAAAAACTGAAAAAAATAAGACATAAAAATTATATTTTATAGTAAAACTCGTGAATATTCCAATTTTTTTATTATTTAGGTTTTAAAAAAACCGCCTAGGCGGCTAGGCGCTAGGTGGTGGGTCGCCGCCGGCCTACCGCCTAGCGCTTTTTAGAACATTGGTCCTACCAATCTTTCTTGGGAGAACTCTTTAACATGTTGCTTGTATTATTGAACAACTAGTATTCCACCAGTGCGATGCACGGAGCTTATTTCGTATATAGTTTTATTAAACATTAAATATTACTATAATTTTGGCAATTCAATTAAAATGTATACACAAGCTAACTTAACAATGACTACTACATGTGACGTAGGAAAAAAAAAATTACAAATTATGAAAAACTTTTTGAATACGACATTTGTCGTTGAATTTTCCTGGTTACCATCTGCATCACATATTAAAAGTTTGAGGCCCTTAGGACTTGTAACTCTGGATAAAGCAACGTACAGTTGGCCATGGCTGAAAACAGGTTTCTTAAAAAAAAGTCCTACATGAGATAATGATTATCCTTGACTTTTGTTAATTGTCATTGAAACATCTACTAATAATAATAAATGCGGAATTTTTTTTTTATTACTTACTAAATAAAGATATGTACATACATGCCCATACATATATGCACAGAATAAATAGATTTAAAAATAAATAAATTAAATAAAAATGCAACTTTTAATAAATTAAATATCTGAGTCATGCATTTAAATAAAAATGTGGTTCTAAACAATTAAATAAAAGTTTGCATGCACTGAAAATATTTAAATAAAAATAAGTACTAGTACCAACCACTGAAAATGAATAAAAAAAAATGACATGTTTAATATTTCATAAAAACATAAACATAGAGACTCAGACGACGGCCGCGAGGGATCACTGTATATCCACTCATAGGTCCTCGCCTCCGGTGGGTACTACATTCTCTACGTACTCACCTGCACCATACCAGTGTAGTGAGCCTAGAGGCCCAACATGCTAACATAACAAGGGTTTAAAATAATTTAAATCACTTAAATACTAATACATAACATATACATGAATGAGCATAAACTTAAATTAAACTTGAATATCATAATAATACATAAACATTTTTGAGCAAAGTATTTTCTAACATCGCATGGTTGTATCCATAGTGTAACCTTAAATCATACATTAAATACGGATCAGCGTGGAAACCAACGTACGTGGCGGTGACGAATCACCTCTTAAATTGGCAGTAAACTGCCCTTCAATAGTTCACATATGGGGACGAATCCCCCTTAAATTGTCACACTACTTCAACTTCCAACATAAAATATTTTCTTTTGCTCAACCTTAAACATTAAATCATGCATAAAAAAAATTATTTCATGAATGCATGTACTTAAATAAAATGTGTGTCCTTCATATATATTTAATTTTAATTTCATACTAACATATAGATATAAAAATAACTTCCATGCATAAAAATAATTAAATATATATTCAGGACACATGCAATTTCTCATGGGTTGTACTGAACTGCTGGCCCTCACACTCAAGCCCATTTACTTAAATTTGGCCCATTAACACTGAGACTGGCCCATTAACATACTTAAACCCAACATTACATTGCTAAGCCCAATTAATTAATTAAAGCCCATTAAAACATTCCTGGCCCAATAACAACCTATTCTGGCCCAATGGGCCCAAAAGTTCAAAGACTAGCCCAATAACTTCCATGGGCCCCAAGGCCCATAAAAATTTAGTGGACTCACTTAATTAATTTAATTAAGCCCAAAAATATTTAAACTCAACCCAAAATAATTAATGGAGCCCAAATAAATTTTGAGATTTAATTAGGCCCATTAAACACTTAATTAAACTTAAAACCTAAAAATAAAAATACCCGAGCCCGACTAACTTAACCCGGACCCGGACCAACCCGACTTGACCCACTACCATCCAGACCCGACCCAGGCCCTTGACCCGACCCGGAACCAGCCCTAACACTTAACCCGATCCCCCCCTCTTCCCTGCAGCCCGCGGCCGCGAGCAGCAACCCTTCTAGGGCTGATGCCGCCCTGCTCCGGCCGCTCCTGGCCGGAGCCCCGCCGCCCAGACGTAGCCCACATCTGAGCAGTTCGAACCAGCCCATGGCCCCAGCCCCATGCAGCCTAGACCACCAACACCGAGCCCCCTTCTTAGAAGCCCTAATCTGCACACACACAAGAGCCGAACACTCCCTGACTGATTTTTGGGCTCGTTTGGCTCGAGCCATTCGAGCCACTCGAGCCTAGACCCATCTTAGACCCCTTACCAACCCCAACCAGCAGCTAGAACCAACCATGTCTAAAAAAAAATCGTGAGATGAAAGAATAAACATATAAACAAGCTTCAACCACAAAACCGATCCTCTTTTCTGAAAATTCTTAAAAATTTTCGATGCACACACAACACACACCTATAATACTGATATGGTGAAGGAAAAGTGAATGAATACATGCCTTGCACCGAGGAAATCAATAGAGCAACGTACGTAGAACGTTTCCGGGACGACGGGACGACGAAGAACACCAAAAATCCTTTAAGAGATCGACTAGGGCTTGAAGTTTTCTGTCAAAAAGGGTCGTGGGAAAAACTGATGGAGAAGATGGAGGCGGCTGAAAGTTTAGGTTGTGAGGTTTGGGGTGAAATTTTAGGTGATTTTTGATTTAATTAGGATATAGAATAATTAAGATATTGATAAGGGTTTTAAATATACAATATATAACTTAAAAGCTCTAAATAATATTTAAAAATCTGATAATTTAACTTAAATCCCGAAATTTATAATTAAGGGAATTTTAAAAGTAATTAAAAGTCAATATTTTGGCTCAATTTGGATAAAAATGGACTCCTAAAATTATATAAAATTAAATATTGATAATTTTGAGGAAATAAAACTCAAAATAATATTTTTGGGCTCTTAAAAAGGCTCATGAAATAAATTGGATAGAAAGTTGTCATCTCGTCCGTCCACGGTCCCGTCTACGCGATAAAATAATTCAAATACCAATAATTCATAAAAATCACTAATTATGGGTTAAATGCTTGAAAATAATTTAAATAATGCACAAATAATTCACATAATAATTTAACCCATAATCTAAAATTTTAAATAAATAAATATCCTAATTATGCATGCGAATTTACGTATTTAAAAATATCGGATGTTACAATTCTCCCCCCCTTAAATTGGATTTCGTCCTCGAAATTAAAGTACTTACCCGAACAACTCCGGGTAGCGAGTCCTCATATCTGCCTCGGTCTCCCAAGTAGCTTCCTCCTCCGAGTGATTCAGCCACTTGACCCTGACCATCGGTATAACCCGTGTCCTCAATCTGCGCTCCTCCCTAGCCAAGATCCGTATAGGCCTCTCCTCAAATGCTAACTCCGGTGTCAACTGAAGAGGCTCAAAATCCAACACATGTGACGGGTTCGAGATGTATCTCCGAAGCATGGATACATGGAATACATTGTGCACTGCCGCTAGCCCTGGTGGTAGAGCTAAACGGTAGGCCAACGTGCCCACTCTCCCCAAGATCTCGAATGGCCCTATATATCTCGGATTAAGCTTTCCTCTCCGGCCAAATCGCACTACTCCCTTCATAGGTGACACCTTCAGGAATACGTGATCACCTACAGCGAACTCCAAATCTCGTCGTCGAGTATCTGCATAACTCTTCTGACGACTCTGAGCAGTCCTCATGCGATCCCGAATCTGTGTCACAATATCAGCTGTCTGCTGTACAATCTCAGGACCAAGTAAAATCCTCTCACCGACCTCATCCCAATGCACAGGAGATCTACACCTCCTCCCATACAATGCTGCATAAGGAGCCATACCTATAGACGACTGAAAACTGTTGTTATAGGTAAACTCCACTAATGGCAGTCTAGTCTCCCACGAGCCCTGAAAGTCGATAACACAAGCTCTTAGTAGATCCTCGAGAACCTGGATCACTCTCTCAGACTGACCATCTGTCTGGGGATGGAACGCTGTACTGAACAAAAGTCTAGTCCCCAATGCAGTGTGCAAACTCCTCCAAAACGCAGACGTAAATCTCGGATCTCTGTCTGATACTATCGACACTGGTATGCCATGCAGTCTAACAATCTCCTTGATGTAAAGCTCTGCATACTGTGTCAACGAGTAAGTAGTCCTCACCGGTAAGAAATGAGCTGACTTGGTGAGTCTATCCACGATCACCCAAATAGCTGTGCAACCTCTGGCACTCCTCGGTAAGCCAACTACAAAGTCCATCGTAATATTCTCCCATTTTCATTCCGGAATAGGAAGAGGTCTAAGAAGTCCTGCTGGACGCTGATGCTCTGCATTGACCTGCTGACAAGTCAAGCACTCTGACACAACTTTCCCGATGTCTCTCTTCATCCCGGGCCACCAATACAATAACTGCAAATCTCGATACATCTTCGTACTTTCGGGGTGAATGGAGTACGGAGATGTGTGAGCCTCTGCTAAGATCTCAGCTCTCAACTGATCAACGTTCGGTACCCACATCCTACCATGGTACTGAACAATGTCATCCAAAACTGTATACAGAAGATTACCCTTGGCCTCATCTCTCTGTCTCCATCGCTGCAACTCCTCATCAGTAGACTGTCCATCCCTGATCCGATCTCGCAGAACTGGCTGCACCGTCAACACTGACAAGCTCGGTGCATGACCACTCGAGTAAAACTCCAAATCAAACCTCTGAATCTCACTCTGCAGTGGTAGCTGCACTGACAAACACGATACCACTGACGACTTCCGACTCAAAGCATCGGCCACTACATTAGCTTTACCCGGATGGTAGCTAAATCACAGTCGTAATCCTTCACCAACTCCAACCATCTCCGTTGCCTCATGTTCAACTCCTTCTGAGTGAAGAAGTACTTGAGGCTCTTATGATCAGTGAAAATCTTGCACTTCTCGCCATACAGATAGTGCCTCCAGATTTTCAAAGCGAAAACCACTGCCGCTAACTCCAAGTCATGTGTCGGGTAGTTCTGCTCATGAATCTTCAACTGCCTCGACGCATAAGCAATAACCTTACCACACTGCATAAGTACTGCGCCTAAACCTAGCTTAGACGCATCGGTGTACACCACTAACTCCTCGTGTGGTACTGTCATCGCTAAAACAGGTGCAGTAGTGAGTGCTTCCTTCAGCTGATCGAAGCTCCTTTGACAGTCTGGACTCCAAACAAACTTCGCATTTTTCTTGGTTAAGGAAGTCAAGGGTACTGCAATAGAGGAAAAACCCTTGATGAACTTCCTATAATATCCTGCCAAACCCAAGAAACTGCGAATCTCCGAAGCATTCCTCGGAATACCCCATTTCTGCACTGCCTCAACCTTCGACTTATCCACTGCAATCCCATCTTTCGAAATAACGTGGCCAAGAAACGCCACCTGCTCGAGCCAAAACTCACACTTGCTGAACTTGGCATACAAACGATGCTCCCTCAAAGTCTGCAAGGCTGTCTGTAGGTGCTGTCTATGCTCCTCAATGCTCCTAGAGTATATCAAGATATCATCAATGAAGACTATGATGAACTGATCTAGATACGGCTGAAAAACTCGGTTCATGAGATCCATGAAAACCGCTGGAGCATTGGTCATCCCAAATGGCATCACTAAGAACTCGTAATGCCCATAACGTGTCCTGAAAGCAGTCTTGGACACATCTTCCTCTCTAACTCGCAGCTGATGGTAACCAGATCGCAGGTCGATCTTGGAGAACACCGAAGCTCCCTGCAACTGATCAAATAAGTCCTCTATCCTCGGCAGTGGGTACTTATTCTTCACTGTGACCCTATTGAGCTCTCGATAATCGATGCACAGTCTCATACTGCCATCCTTCTTCTTCACAAATAACACCGGAGCTCCCCATGGAGAAAAGCTAGGACGAACAAAGCCTTTTTCTAATAACTCATGAATCTGCTCCTTCAACTCTTTCATCTCGGTAGGAGCAAGTCTGTACGGTGCCTTAGAGATAGGCACGGTGTCTGGCACTAAGTCGATGCTGAACTCCACATCTTTCACTGGTGGAATTCCTGCAACATCCTCCGGAAAGACATCCGAAAAGTCACGAACCACCTCTATCTCTGATAATGATCTGCTAGGTGATTCTGTGGCCGTGACAATACTTGCTAGAAACCCCTGGCAACCCCGTCTCAACAACTTTCTCGCCTGAATAAGAGATATCACCTGAGGAAAATCACTGCTCTGAGATGCATGGAAAGTAAACGGGTCGCCTTCTGATGGTTTCACTGACACTGATCTCAGATGAAAGTCAATCGAAGCTCCATTGACTGTCAACCAGTCCATACCCAAAATCAAATCAAAACCACTCAATGGCAAAACCACCACATCTGCTCGAATGGAGTGTCCCTGAAGCTCCAACTCCAGTTCTCGAATGACCTTCGAGGTAGAAATAATCTGCCCTGATGGCATAGTAACATCATACCCACTATCTATAATCTCAGGTGTGATGCCTATCCGCCTGATAAACTCCAGGGAGATAAACGAATGCGTAGCCCCAGAATCTAGCAACGCAAACGTGGAGTTGCCTCCAACTAGAATTCTCCCTGCACGCAGAAAATTCCCAACAACTTCATGCCACTACTAAACTTTCCCCCAACGAGACACTAATAACCCTTAATTCTAATCACAAGTAAAACATGCTTCTTATTCTAACATGCAGATAGATAACCCAAATAACAACAATTTCGCAAGAAAACGAGATTCTTAACCAAAGGAAAAATTATAAAATACTAGGGATAAGATATACCGGTGATCAAGGAGGTGTCTGGGTCTGCCTCCTCTGCCTGCATGACGAACACTCTACCAGCCGTGTTCTTCTTCCTCGGGCAGTTAGCTATCTGATGCCCTGGCTCCCTGCAGTGGTAACAAACTCCTGCTCCCAACAGACAAGGTCTCGAATGCATCTTCTGACACTTCGGGCAAGTAGGAAAACCTATAGCATTAGGGGCCCCGCCCCTCTGCTGCTGTGGCCTCTGCTGCTGCGGCCTCTGCTGTGGATTCGGGCCCTTAGCCGGCCCAGTAAACTGCTTCTTCGCAGGAGGCTGCGAAGATGGTCGCTGATACCCCGACTGAATCTGTCTCTTCCCCTGCTGCTCTCGCTGCATCTCTCTCCTACCCTCCTCTGACCTCAGTGCTCTACTAACTGCCGCCTCATATGTAGCGACGTCCATCATACGTACGTCGTGCTTGATATCCGCTCTCAGTTCCTCCACAAACTGCCTCATCTTCTCCGGTGGACTGTCTGCAATCAGAGGCACAAAATGACAGCTCCTCTCGAACTGGCTCACATACTCAACCACTGACCTGTCCCCCTGCCGGAGACTCATAAACTCCCGGATCATGCGACTCCTCACATCCTCTGTCCGCATCTGTGATCCCTGTCCGCATCTGTGATCCCCATATATGCAAAGATGGAATCCAAAGAACGAATCCACCCCTCAGCCACCAAAGGATCGGTGGTACCAATGAACTCCTTCGGCCCCTTCTTCTGGAACCGCTCAGCTACGTCCTCCTCATGGGACATTCTAGGACGTGAAGCCTGCTGCTCTAACAGAGCAGTAATCCCTGCCATCATGTTAGCATTGGCCTGCTCCAATGCTGATAGAGGGTTCTGCGGAGGTGGAGGTGGAGGTCCCCCACGTCTGTTCATCGGTCTCGGAGGCATTCTGCACCACCACATTTTTCTTTACGTAAATCGACATGCATAGCTAAGTTCTTTAACATTAATGCTAACTTAAATTCTTAAAAGTAAATCATGCTATAAACACTTAAAACTTACAGACCGGTAGCGTGGATTTCTGAGCTCGCATAGTAGTGATGACCCCACCAAAAATGCGTCTCTAATACCAATTGAAACATCTACTACTAATAATAAATGCGGAATTTTTTTTTTATTACTTACTAAATAAAGATATGTACATACATGCCCATACATATATGCACAGAATAAATAGATTTAAAAATAAATAAATTAAATAAAAATGCAACCTTTAATAAATTAAATATCTGAGTCATGCGTTTAAATAAAAATGTGGTTCTAAACAATTAAATAAAAGTTTGCATGCACTGAAAATATTTAAATAAAAATAAGTACTAGTACCAACCACTGAAAATGAATAAAAAAAACGACATGTTTAATATTTCATAAAAACATAAACATAGAGACTCAGACGACGGCCGCGGGGATCACTGTATATCCACTCATAGGTCCTCGCCTCCGGTGGGTACTACATCCTCTACGTACTCACCTGCACCATACCAGTGTAGTGAGCCTAGAGGCCCAACATGCTAACATAACAAGAGTTTAAAATAATTTAAATCACTTAAATACTAATACATAACATATGCATGAATGAGCATGCTTAAAATATCACGAACATAACATAAACTTAAATTAAACTTGAATATCATAATAATACATAAACATTGTTGAGCAAAGTATTTTCTAACATCGCATGATTGTATCCATAGTGTAACCTTAAATCATACATTAAATACTGATCAGCGTGGAAACCAACGTACGTGGCGGTGACGAATCAACTCTTAAATTGGCAGTAAACTGCCCTTCAATAGTTCACATATGGGGACGAATCCCCCTTAAATTGTCACACTACTTCAACTTCCAACATAAAATATTTTCTTTTGCTCAACCTTAAACATTAAATCATGTATAAAAAAAATTATTTCATGAATGCATGTACTTAAATAAAATGTGTGTCCTTCATATATATTTAATTTTAATTTCATACTAACATATAGATATAAAAATAACTTCCATGCATAAAAATAATTAAATATATATTCAGGACACATGCAATTTCTCATGGGTTGTACTGAACTGCTGGCCCTCACACTAAGCCCATTTACTTAAATCTGGCCCATTAACACTGAGACTGGCCCATTAACATACTTAAGTCCAACATTACATTGCTAAGCCCAATTAATTAATTAAAGCCTATTAAAACATTCCTGGCCCAATAACAACCTATTCTGGCCCAATGGGCCCAAAAGTTCAAAGACTAGCCCAATAACTTCCATGGGCCCCAAGACCCATAAAAATTTAGTGGACTCACTTAATTAATTTAATTAAGCCCAAAAATATTTAAACTCAACCCAAAATAATTAATGGAGCCCAAATAAATTTTGAGATTTACTTAGGCCCATTAAACACTTAATTAAACTTAAAACCTAAAAATAAAAATACCCGAGCCCGACTAACTTAACCCGGACCCGGACCAACCCGACTTGACCCACTACCATCCAGACCCAACCCAGGCCCTTGACCCGACCCGGAACCAGCCCTAACACTTAACCCAATCCCCCCCTCTTCCCTGCAGCCCACGGCCGCGAGCAGCAGCCCTTCTAGGGCTGCTGCCGCCCTGCTCCGGCCGCCCCTGGCCGGAGCCCCGCGGCCCAGACGTAGCCCATGTATGGGCGGTTCGAACCAGCCCATGGCCCCAGCCCCATGCAGCCTAGACCACCAACACCGAGCCCCCTTCTCAAAAGCCCTAATCTGCACACACACAAGAGCCGAACACTCCCTTACTGATTTCTGGGCTCGTTTGGCTCGAGCCATTCGAGCCACTCGAGCCTAGACCCATCTTAGACCCCTTACCAACCACAAAACCGATCCTCTTTTCTGAAAATTCTTAAAAATTTTCGATGCACACACAACACACACCTATAATACTGATATGGTGAAGGAAAAGTGATTGAATACATGCCTTGCACCGAGGAAATCAATAGAGCAACGTACGTAGAACGTTTTCGGGACGACGGGACAACGAATAACACCAAAAATCCTTTAAGAGATCAACTAGGGCTTGAAGTTTTCTGTCAAAAAGGGTCGTGGGAAAAACTGATGGAGAAGATGGAGGCGGCTGAAAGTTTAGGTCGTGAGGTTTGGGGTGAAATTTTAGGTGATTTTTGATTTAATTAGGATATAGAATAATTAAGATATTGATAAGGGTTTTAAATATACAATATATAACTTAAAAGCTCTAAATAATATTTAAAAATCTGATAATTTAACTTAAATCCCGAAATTTATAATTAAGGGAATTTTAAAAGTAATTAAAAGTCAATATTTTGGCTCAATTTGGATAAAAATGGAC
Organism: Henckelia pumila; assembly: GCF_033568475.1. Classification (NCBI taxonomy): domain Eukaryota; kingdom Viridiplantae; phylum Streptophyta; class Magnoliopsida; order Lamiales; family Gesneriaceae; genus Henckelia; species Henckelia pumila. The sequence goes on from NC_133120.1 coordinate 12,583,982, forward strand.
TCCTAAAATCATATAAAATTAAATATTGATAATTTTGAGGAAATAAAACTCAAAATAATATTTTTGGGCTCTTAAAAAGGCTCTTGAAATAAATTGGATAGAAAGTTGTCATCTCGTCCGTCCACGGTCCCGTCTACGCGATAAAATAATTCAAATACCAATAATTCATAAAAATCACTAATTATGGGTTAAATGCTTGAAAATAATTTAAATCATGCACAAATAATTCACATAATAATTTAACCCATAATCTAAAATTTTAAATAAATAAATATCCTAATTATGCATGCGAATTTACGTATTTAAAAATACCGGGTGTTACATGTGACGCCCGGGGCTGAAGAAGCAAGGAGTGATCGCCGGTGCCAAGAGGTTGCACGGACAATGAGCGGCTCCTGGTAGGCTTCTAGGCGGAGGGAGACATGAATGAACCGATCTCGTGCCGGAATGAGAGGGATTCTGAGAATGTGTAGGTATGAGACTACATGGTTGAGGAGAGCTTAAAAGATTTCATATGTACTATTCATATCAAGAAGGTGAATCTTCTTTTCGGAAGCTCATCACATAACAACTCCAAAGTTAAGCGTGCTTGACTTGGGGAAATTATAGGATGGGTGACCCCCTGGAAAGTTTTCCAGGGTGCGTGTGAGTGAGGACATAAGCACGCTGAAAAGACCCGTCTTGATACAGTGGGGCGCTACAGTCATTGCATACGAAACAATCAACGGAAATTGTCTTCGCTGGAACTTGAAAAGGAAGTCTTGGATCAGAAGGAGTTAATGACATTCTTGGAATAAGAACTATATGACCAGCATTACTTCCAGTAAGAATCTGTCCTTCCAAAACATGGTTCCCAAGCCTCGTTATAATCAATCTAGTTCCATTGCATAATCCAAGAGAATGGTCTATGTTTCGTAACAACATAACCGAAGTTCCAACCTTCAAGTTTAGCTCGTGATTCAGAACTCCAGAACATCTAATTTCATTTAAGAATTCGGGCGTATGGACATTATGCAATATATCAACATTTTTATCCGAATGGCACGCAGAATCAGAGCTTAAATACAATCTTCCCTCTGAATTGTTTAGTGATGTCATGTATTCATTTATGGATTGAACAACATCGAGAGTTGGTGCTAATATAGCTCTTTGCTGGAAGTATGTTGTATCACTTATCATAGTACCAAACAACGGATATGTACTCTCCACTATAGTTGCAATAGGATCATTGCAGACTTTCAGCAACATTTCATCCGGAATATCAATGTTCGCATAACCATCGTTTGGTTCTTTAATTTTTCCATCTCCTATATTTGCAATCCAATCTGAAAATCTCTTAATTTCAGCACCTTCATCACAAGCCAAATTCAGTCGCATATTCTTAGTCAATCTCAAAACTTTGCAGTGTCTCCATAGATATGACGAATTAATAGTAGCATCAACAATATATTGTCTACTTTCCTTTGGAATAACAGGCAAAATTTGTCAAAAATCACCACCGAATACAATTGTCTTGCCTCCAAATGGGAGTTGAAAGTTTGAAGGATTGACAAATCTCATTAAGTCGCGCATGCTTCTGTCAAGTGATTCGAAACAGAATTTGTGCATCATTGGAGCTTCATCCCATATGATAAGTTTGGATTTCACAATAAGTTCCGCAAGATGACTCCTTTGTTTGATATTGCATGTTGATTCTTCATTAGGATTAAAAGGAATTGCAAATCGAGAATGAGCAGTTCTTCCACCAGGTAAAAGAAGAACGCGATACCACTGGATGCCATATTTAATACAATTTCTTCCTTCGATCTCAAGGCTGCCGATAGGGTTTTCCAAACAAATTTTTTTCTAGTACCTCCATAACCATAAACAAAGAACATTCCACCTTTGTTTGAATCAACTGACACCATCACCGTGTCATGTACATGACGTTGCTCATGATTTAAATTTTTCAGAAGATGTTCATATTGTTCTAACAAAGATCTTCTATCATAACACAACTCATCTTGTACTAACCTGTTTCTTGAGGATTGGAAATATTGATCACCAGGAAATGGCATCGACTGAAAATCACGTAGACTCTTTCCACAACCTCGCAAAAGTTTTCGATTTCCACCAATGCATAATTTTTAATTTCTTCCTCGTTTAATTACAATTCTGTAATAGAAAAATAAAATGATCAAATGTTGTAAAATAGTATTATTATAAAATAAAATTCATGATATTACCTAATGCTTACCATGGTGTTTTAGCAAGTTTCGTTGTCTGTATAAAATATCATCTGATAAGTATGTCCAGCATGACTCCCAAATTGCTTCGGGTCGGCTGATGCAATCTGATGATAACAGTGTAGCAAAAAGAACTCTCAATGATTGTGCTGAAGCCCATTGGTTTGTCTCAACAATACCATCAATATACTCACTGTCATCGTTTAACAGCCCTAATCCATAGCAAGCATCGCGAAAGGACTGATATTGAACACCATTGACAAAAGATATATCATCGTAGCATTTTGCACCGCGACTGACATTCAATAGACATCTTAAGTAATACAAATCCCCACATCCAGGTGGAACGAAAAAGATACGCCCAATTGAGAATCCTCGTTTCCTTGGAACCCATTCACGTGCATCTTGCTTCCAGACAAATTTCATTGGAAACTGAGCATACATTAATTCTCTTGCCTCGGGATATTTTTTATTCGCTTCAAACCAAGCTAGAAACATGCTCTGATTAATAGTAGGACGATCAAGAACATTTTCGATTTGGTCCAAGTCAGAAAATACTATATTTTGTTCATTCGGAAGATGAAAGCTCAGTCGCTCAACTGGTGGATCTCTATATTGAATGTCAAATCCAAAAATTCTCCATGCAGCCTCACATGAGGAAATATACCTGCAATCATAGTACATATTAACTTCATCAACATGCTTACCTGAGTTCTCATCATCACCACTCTGATAAAATGATGCAGTCACACGATCGTGTCCCTTATTTATATACTTGAACAAATATTTAATGGCTCGAGATTGGTTGCACCATTCAACATTCATATGAGCTCCATAACAAATCAATAGATAACGATTATGTGGCACGACATATCTGTTGTCCAAATCAACACCATTCTTCTGAACAGTTTGCCCATTATCTCTACGTCTATAGACTGGGTATCCATCCTCATCTACTGATGTGACGTCAACAAATTTTTTTGGAAAATGTTTTGTGCAACGACCATCTGACATGCATGGAGAATTCTTTCTCACCACACCACATGGACCATGAATCATGAAGTCACGCACAACTGCATAATAAATTGGATCTTCTTTCTCATCTGGAATTTCAGCTGAAATTATATCGTTTACTTCTTCTGCACCTGGAAATTTGTCTTTTTTATGGAGAAAGAGAAGAATGTGCGCATGAGGTAATCCTCGCTTCTGAAATTCCACCGTATATATAACTGCAATAAGGTTAATAAACATTTTTTAAATTATTATTAAAAAAAGTCATACATAAATCAATACAAACACACACACACACACACACACACATATATATATATATATATATATAGTTTGATGCAAGATATTTAAAATTATTACCTGCTTGAACATCACCGAAAATACTGTTCTTACGAAGATCTTTGATCAAGCCATCCAATTTAGCTTTGAATATTCTGCTCACAATATCAGGACGATCCTCAGTCTTCAAACCCTTAGCCTCGACAAATCTTACGATCTCGGGCCATTTGGGGTTGCATGTAAAAGTGATAAATAAATCTGGATATCCAGCCCATTTGCATATAGCCATTGCATCTTGATAGTTTTGAATCATGTATCTTGCCCCTCCAGTAAAATAAGATGGCAGTATAATTCGTTTTCCTTGCCTAGACGCATCTGTTTTCCCACGCAAAAGAGCTTCATGGAGGCCTTTGTATATTTCACATCGTAATTGCTTTTGATGCATCTTAATATACGTCAACCTTGTAGATTCAATCATCATGTATTGTTGTGAAAATTCCTCGCAAGCGTACGAGTGTCAAGTTTTAATATAGTGAATAATTCAGATATCGATCCCACATGGAGAAAAATGAAAATATTTAGTACTTGTAATTAGAATAGTCTAAACTTTATCTAAAAAATCAAACTTTGAAAATTTTGCAATAAAAATAAAATAATTAATGATGTTTCGATAGCACACACACGACTTTCAGGAATAATAAATCAGAGAAAATGGTCTAGAGGTATAGATTTCACCTGGTTTCAACAACAATCAATCCTAATTAATTAATCTTCATGAATTTCAAAGAATTAATAGCCAAGAACACTTACGTGTATTATTCCCTCTCCCGAGTGCTGAATAAAGTATGTCAACTACAATTCAATTCCAATATCCCTATTAAGAATCTACTTGTAGTGATCAATTCAAAAGCTCTCTCGAGTTAGATAAACAATTAACAGTGTATTTTCCAATGGTCCTATTCAAAATCTCCTCTCCCGAGTGCCAGATTTCAAATAAATATTACAAATCAATTATTGATCAGATAATTGAAAAGACAATCAATTCTAAAAAAAACAATTAATCTAGAAGAAACTCAATTCAATAAAATCAAGAATTCATGAAAGCGTCTACACCAGGTTCTATCCGACCTCTAGACTATAAAAATTAGTTCATACTAAAATTCTGAAAACAATAAATAATAAATTCAAACATGTTCAGAATTAAATAAAAGATAAGACACAAATCCGTAGTCGACGCCGTGTCCGGACTATCAAACTCCGTCTTCGTTCTTCAGATTAAACTCCAGAAATCTTCTCAGGAAAATCACACGATCAAACCCTCTGATTTCTGTATAAAATATTGTGGCGGCTCTTCCTCTCTCAGATTCTAATGTATTCCTTTTATATCGCATCTCAAAAGCCCACTCAAAAGCCCACACAAAATATAGAAGTTTCCTTCCGATTAAAATTTCCAAACTCAAACTTCGCGACACGCGCCCGCTCCAGAAATCATGCGCCCGCGCATAGGCCTCTGTTCTCAAGTTTCTCGCCTTCCCAAGAACTTGAGCGATAGCTCTTCTTTGAGCGCTAACAAAGAGCGCTGAACTTAGGCCCAATAATATGGCCCAACACTATTCCTCTTCTTTGTATGTACGTTTCTTTTCTTTTCTTTTCTTCTTCTTCTTTTCTTTTCCTTTCTCTTCTAAACTTCTTATTTTTCTCCTCGAAATTCCATAATTCACAAAATCTCGATAATTTTCTACAATCACAAAAACAAAAAAATACCCATATAAATCTGCTCGAAACAAATATTTAACAATTAAAATCATATATAAATTAAGTGTATAAAATACACTTATCAAATACCCCCAAACTTAGACTTTTGTTAGTCCCGAGCAAAACTATTAAATTCCAAAAACTAATTCTATCAAACCAACAATAATAGTCAAGAAATATTATGTAGCAATGGCCTCATCAATGATTTCAAAAATATCAAATCCAATCATATCCAACCTACTAACACTTGAAAGTTTTAGCCAATCACAAAATAATAATCACATAAACTCACAATCTCCGCAACTCAAATTCAAAACACCATTCTCCAAATTCAATTCAAACATTCATAGAACATGAGGACTTTTCAAGGATAGCATAGGATCAAATATAGGATATTAATCAAAAACACTCACAAATAGGTAAATGCAAAGAATAATAGTGTGTGCGTGTTTAGATCAAAATTCATAATCATTAAAAGCATCAATCAACAGTCCATAGGCTAAATTCTCGCAACTCTTCTCCACTAGTATATTGGGTCACTGAGACTCGGTCAATAGGACTTATTCATCTTATAATGTAAGGTCTGGCTCATTGCTACAAATGAAGGATAAGAATTCAAAAATAAGGAGTAATTTATAATTTTATGCTCAATTTAACTTCAACTCCTTTCATTCACAATTTCACACTTATTTCACTTCACTCAATTTTTCAACTTCTTCACAACTCTCTCACAAATTTTTTCTTTCTTTCACAACTTTTTCAACCACATTTTTCAACTCTTTTTTCTACTACCTTTTTTTCATCTTTTCAATTCATCCACCACACCAATCCTTTTTCTCACAAATAAAACTAGGAGCATATAACATTTTAGCATTCAAATTACTCCCTTAAAGGTAGGAAATAGTGTATAGGCTATTCAGGTAGTCAATGTAGGACCTTGAAATAATGACGAATGGGGTTTAATCACACGTTTACACGCATGCCACTCGATTTTCAATAAAGCTCAAACAAGGTACTAGGGATAACATATATAATAGGTAGCTTGAAAGGCTCAAACAAATTCAGAAAAATCGCCTAAATCATTCCTAATCTCAGTTTTTGCCCGTATTTCGCCTCGAAGAGTGTTCGAACTAGTTCTAGACAAGTCTCAATCCACAATTAATTCATACAAATCTCAATCAGTGCAGAAAAAATAATCATCAGCAGTTAACGATGATTTTCACAAAAAATTCAGGTTTTCTCGTACCTCAATGTACTAATATACGTGTAGCTCAAATGGGCAACTAAGGATAAATTCAATGAAAAGTAGGCCCAAAAATTTCAAACAATGCCTCAATCATATCTATGTCTGTATGTCTCAAAAATCAGATTCAAGTATTAATCACAGAGTATATAGGAAATTGTTCATCTAATTGATTCCATATTTTCAAAAATATTTGTCAGATAGGTAGACAATCATGGATTTCAGTTATAGCACAAAAATATTTTTCATTGGCCATGCATCCATTTCTTTCTCAACTTCTTTTAAATTCAACTCAACTCAAATCAAAAACAACTAAACTCAACAAAAATTTTATCTATGAAATTCAAAACTCAACTTTCAACCAAACAATCAAACAACTAAATCAAACATTGATTCACCCCCCCAAACTTAATGTAATCATTGTCCCTAATGATTAAAGAACAATAAAAAGAACAAGGGACTCATACCTTCGACACCGAGCATCAGGACTCGGTGTTAGCATCAGGACTCGGTGTTATCATCTCCATAACAAAAATTTTGGAGCTGCAAACCATTAGAGGAGGTAGAAAAGCAACAACCACACTCATTTTAATCGAGGGTTGCTAGGATGGCTTCTTGTAGAGTCAAGAGATTCTCACACAGGAGGATGTGCTGATGTTATGCATGTAGATTACTTGCTGCTGTAGTGGTAGGGGATTAGCGCTCTGTAGGAAGAACTTGTTCGCGCATGAAGAGGCGCTGAATGGGGAAGCTATCGCGCAATAATGCAGGCTGGTTAGCACATGGAAGAAGTGATGATGGCCTGCGCTAATGGTGAGTGTTGGTAGCGCAATTTCGCTAGATTAAGCGATGATGGGAGAAGGAGGGCGCGATAGCGCTATGAAGGGTGCAGATGGGAGAGTCGTTGGCGCAAGGTTATGCGCTGTTGAGGAGCTAGGACGCGCGTTAGCGCTTAATAAATGCACTGATGGGGTTCGTTAGCGCTAGGTGATGTGCGATAGCGCAGGTGGGAGGCTGCTGATAGGGATTGTTCACTCATGAGTGCAGGAGCTGAGACATGTGATTGCTCAAGAGGGAGACACTGATGATGTTTTTTGTCGCACGAATGAGATGCAGGATCGCGATAGCGCATCATGGAGTGTTGCTGGTGGACCTGGTTGGCGTATAATTGCAGCAGCTTGGACGTGCGATTGCTCTAGAGATGGAGCAATAGATGATGCGCAATCGCTTAGCTTGCTTCGCTGCTGAAGGAACAAATCTTTCAGGTGAAGATGCGCTAATGGGAGATGGTTCGTGCTATGTGTCTGCGCTGAAGGATTGGGTGTGCGCGATAGCGCTTTAAGGTGCAGATTTGCTAGCGCGATAGCGCTTTAAGTAGCGTTGTAGGATGGGGCGTTAGCGCTTAGGTAGGCGCTAATGGTGAGCGCGATAGCGCATATGGAAACGCTGTTCTTGCATGAGTGAAACGAGGAGGATGCGCGGGCGCTCGAGAATAGTGGCGCGGGCACGCCTTTAGTTCGCAAATCAACCCAAAATTTCTCCCAGACAAAGGGCGGGCGCGCGATTGATAGGGCGGGCGCGCAGTCTGCTCGAATTTGAGATTTCTGGAGACTGCAAATTTTTTTGAAAATTAAGAAAAATTAAGGTCAAAAATTTAAAATAAAAAAAATTACTTAAACAATTAAATAACAAAAATTAAATAAACTAAAAATAAAATAAAATGCTTGGGTTGCCTCCCAAGTAGCGCTTGGTTTATAGTCGTCAGCCCGACTTTCACCGTTGTTAGATCTTCCCTTTCTCTTTGACACGCCAAATAATTTTCACGAACCGCCTTTTAAATTTTTCTCTCTTTGTTGTGGCCTTCTTTAGTGGTAAATTTGGCGCTTTCTTCTTTGACGATTCAACCGCAATATTAGCTCTTTGACAGCTCTCCAACTTCACAACCGGTTCAATTAAGCATAATTCTTCGATGGGTGGATTAGGTGCTTTCATAAATAGATTAAAAATCACTCGTTCGCACTCCACACCCATCGACAATTCACCCTTTTTCACTTCAATTTTTGCATCCGTCGTGGCCAAGAATGGTCTCCCAAAGATCAATGGAGCACCATGATCTGCGTCAATATCCAAAATTACAAAATCCGCTGGGAATATAAATTTATCCACCTTGACTAGAACATCTTCAACAATACCAAGGGGATATGTAATGCTCCGATCCGCCAATTGCAATGAAATCTTAGTCGATTTCATGTCTCCCAACTCCAAGGCCCTGTAAATAGATAATGGCATTAAATTAATACTGGCCCCTAAATCACAAAGTGCATTATTAAAATAAGAACCACCAATAGAACAAGGAATAATAAAACTCCCTGGATCCTTAAGCTTTTGTGGCATTTTCTTTTGAAGCACCGCACTGCACTCTTCAGTTAGCTTGACCACCTCGTTTTCTAGCAGTCTCCTCTTCTTTGACATCATCTCCTTGATGAATTTTGCATAGTTCGGCATTTGTTCTAAAGCATCAGCAAATGGGATGTTGATGTGAATTTTCTTGAAAATCTCCAAGAATTTGGAGAACTGCTCGTCCAATGCTTTCTTCTTGAATCTCTGCGGGTAGGGAAGTGGAGGCTTGTACATCGGTTTCGACTCCAGTTCAGGCTCTTTCTTCTCGACTTCCTTCTCTTCAACCGCAGGTTCTTGGACTTCAACTTCTTTTCCACTCCGCAACTCTATGAAATTGCACTGCTCCTTGGGATTTACCTCAGTATTGCTAGGAAACTGGCCGCGGTTGTTGTCCTTCAGTGCGTTCGCCAACTGCCCTATGCTGGTTTCCATGGATTGCAACACAGCACCCATGTTGGTCATGTGCGTCTCCAAGCTGTCAAGGCGAGACTCAATTCTTGCCATCCTCTTACCTGATTCCTGCACAAAGGTACTAACCACATCCTCCAAAGACAACTTACCATCACCCTTATTAGTATTGTTAGCATAAGAAAAATCTTCATGATTTCGAAAGCTAGGATGGTAAGTATTTGGGACAGGATTACCTCTGAAAGCTCCATAACCTCTTTGATTGATGTACTGGGCTTGTTCATGATAGTGAGATTCATCCATAGCACTCCGCACACCTGCTGGTTCTGCAACACTCACTTTATTCAATGCAGCTACCTGTGTAGTCAGTGCCGATAATTGAGCAGTGATGGACGTGAGAGGATCCACTGCATACAGTCCAGCTGGCTTTTTGACTCCCATACGCTCAGATGGCCATTGAAAGCTATTGACTATCATCTGCTCTAACATATCATAAGCCTGAACATGATCCTTCGCAAATATAGTACCTCCAGCAGCAGAATCGACATTCATCCTTGTAGGCGCATTCAGTCCGTTGTAAAACCACTCGATCTGTTCCCAATCTGCAAAATTATGGTTAGGACAACGTCTTAATAATTCTTTATACCTTTCCCACGCCTCGTATAACTGTTCAGTGTCCATCTGCCGGAAGGTACTGATCTCAATCTTCAGTTGGGTGGTTTTGGCAGGTGGAAAATATTTCGCAAGAAATTTTTCTGCCATCCCCTTCCATGTAGTGATGCTTCCAAGCGGCAGTGATTGCAACCAACTTCTGGCTTGATCCCTGAGAGAAAACGGAAACAAGCATAAGCGAATAATATCTTCAGGAATCCCGTTAAATTTTACCGTATCAGTAATTTCTAAGAAGGTCCTGAGATGCAGATGAGGATCAGCTGTGGCACTCCCATTAAATTGGTTCGATTGAACCATGTTGATCAATGCAGGCTTCAGCTCAAAATTGTTTGCATTGATAGTTCCTCGAGCGATTCCAGAATAGTGAGCCTGGATCGTCGGTCTGAAGTGATCTCTAATTGGCACTAGGGGAGCTTGATTTTCTTCTTGTTCAGCCATTCTTTCAATTTCTTCTCTTCTAGCTCGTCCTAAAGCACGTGCAGTGCGCTCGATCTCGGGATCAAATAGTAGAGAATTAGCACTTTGAGATCGTCGCATAGACTGCAATTAAAAGATAAGAAAAAATTAATTAGTAACTTAGAAAATAAAATAAAAACTCTAAATTAAAATCTAGACTAATTGGTAACAAGACTAAAAAAAATAATCAAAATTTACTCCCCGGCAACGGCGCCAAAAACTTCTTGTGAAAATTCCTCGCAAGCGTACGAGTGTCAAGTTTTAATATAGTGAATAATTCAGATATCGATCCCACAGGGAGTAAAATGAAAATATTTAGTACTTGTAATTAGAATAGTCTAAACTTTATCTAGAAAATCAAACTTTGAAAATTTTGAAATAAAAATAAAATAATTAATGAAGTTTCGATAGCACACACACGACTTTCAGGAACAATCAATCAGAGAAAATGGTCTAGAGGTATAGATTTCACCTGGTTTCAACAACAATCAATCCTAATTAATTAATCTTCATGAATTTCAAAGAATTAATAGCCAAGAACACTTACGTGTATTATTCCCTCTCCCGAGTGCCGAATAAAGTATGTCAACTACAATTCAATTCCAATATCCCTATTAAGAATCTACTTGCAGTGATCAATTCAAAACTATGTTCTCATTAAAAGCTCTGTTAAAATTATAAGCTCTCCCGAGTCAGATAAACAATTAACAGTGTATTTTCCAATGGTCCTATTCAAAATCTCCTCTACCGAGTGCCAGATTTCAAATAAATATTACAAATCAATTATTGATCAGATAATTGAAAAGACAATCAATTCTAAAAAAAACAATTAATCTAGAAGAAACTCAATTCAATAAAATCAAGAATTCATGAAAGCGTCTACACCAGGTTCCATCCGACCTCTAGACTATAAAAATTAGTTCATACTAAAATTCTTAAAACAATAAATAATAAATTCAAACATGTTCAGAATTAAATAAAAGATAAGACACAAATCCGTAGTCGACGCCGTGTCCGGACTATCAAACTCCGTCTTCGTTCTTCATATTAAACTCCAGAAATCTTCTCAGGAAAATCACACGATCAAACCCTCTGATTTCTGTATAAAATATTATGGCGGCTCTTCCTCTCTCAGATTCTAATGTATTCCTTTTATATCGCATCTCAAAAGCCCACTCAAAAGCCCACACAAAATATAGAAGTTTCCTTCCGATTAAAATTTCCAAACTCAAACTTCGCGACACGCGCCCGCTCCAGAAATCATGCGCCCGCGCATAGGCCTCTGTTCTCAAGTTTCTCGCCTTCCCAAGAACTTGAGCGATAGCTCTTCTTTGAGCGCTAACAAAGAGCGCTGAACTTAGGCCCAATAATATGGCCCAACACTATTCCTCTTCTTTGTATGTACGTTTCTTTTCTTTTCTTTTCTTCTTCTTCTTTTCTTTTCCTTTCTCTTCTAAACTTCTTATTTTTCTCCTCGAAATTCCATAATTCACAAAATCTCGATAATTTTCTACAATCACAAAAACAAAAAAATACCCATATAAATCTGCTCGAAACAAATATTTAACAATTAAAATCATATATAAATTAAGTATATAAAATACACTTATCATGTATGCATCGACAACAAACTGTTGGAAAAGTCTTTTGGAACACAAAATTGTCGATGAATCACAATTTCTATCATGGAGTCGATACGCAAAAAATTCCCTCATACTGACATTTTTTATTCCTCCGGCACTTTATTTAGAAGAAGACAGAGATATATCTTCTTTGTATCCATTCTCACCATATGAGAAAAGAAAAGGATATTGAAGGCCAAGATATGAAGCATTCAATTCATTAATACGTTGAAGTTTTCCCGTCTGCGTTTCTACTAAAATATCTCTATCGCCCAAATATTCATCAAAATCTCCAACAATTAATGCAGCAACTTCGGATGTTGAAGGAAGATTATACCTTCTTGCGTCCCCACCTCTTCTACCTATCAACCTTAATCTCACGTCTAATCGTCTCTCCTGCATCATCTTTTCCTTGGCCATCCTAAAAGACTTCACCAAAACGTTGTTGTCATCTAACATAGATTTCAAATCACATATTATTTCATAGTGGATTTCATCCGTTTCATTTCGTTTCCTGTAAAAAAATTCATATCTATATAAGTCAAACAACTATATATGTTTTAGTATGGATAAATTTAATTTTAAAAAAAATGTGGATATAGAAAATACCTGGCAACTGATATTCTATTAGAAATTTCATTCTCTGTGTCATAAATATATAATTGAGCAAACTTGGGCTTTGACCCTTCACATGGAAGTAAACTTCCAATTAAATGATAATTCTGACCATGTAGTTTAAACACTGGAGGTGAACCACCCCGATTTATACTTGAATCTACTTTTCCACCCATGGACGTGAAACAAAACATGCTGTTGTATGATCGAATATTTTCGCAAAAATGTTTGCTTTTAGCGCTCACCCCATACAACAAATCATGCAACACTTGAGGGGGTTTTTTCAAAAGTGGAAGTTGGATTTTTTCTTGCATACAACACAAAGAATGTTTAGGATTCTTGGCATTATAGTATCGATATAACCTTTCTTCATACCAAAATATTGCACCACAAAAACCACATGCATATGTTGGATCGCCAATATTCCAATAATCTACACCTACATATATAAATAAAGAAAAGATTAGTTTTAAAAATATATAAGTTAAAATTTAAAATTTTACACATACAAAATTTGGTAAAATTAAATGTATTCTGTAAGAATACTTAAATAATAATTTATTGTATTATTTAAAGTACCAGAAACTTTTAGAACAATATTTATCAAACAAAATATAAAAATAAAATATACAGAGAACGTACCAATTGAAGACATGGAAAGTTTTTTTGCACGATTACGGAAAACACATTCATTATGAGGAATGCAATCCAAATTTTCTGAGAGTTCATTGAGATAGTCAATGGCACAACAAACTCAAATATTATTGGTGCGAATGAATTAATGCAATATTACTAAAGATACGTAAAATAAATAATCATGATGATAAATGAATACCATTTGTGACACAGTCCAAAGGAATTTCCATCTCACTTTCCATCAAATTGATATCAGGCCTATTGTGATTGACGACATTCGTAATTGAAGATACTGATAACTCTATGTCATCTGTTAAATCAATGATGTCTATGCGATGTGGGGTTGAAGATGTTGGAATTTTAGAATCATGTATCATTCTACACGTTTTTGTAGATGAGCCACCTACAAAACCAAACATTGAAATCAAATAATAGATATTCGTGTGTGCATATAATTTAAAAGAGATGTCAATTGTATTGTTAATTAATCTCACCATTGGTTATATCACTTAAAGGAGATATATTTCTTTGAAAAAACGTGCTGCTGACTGTACCACGTACAGATGTGGTTTGTTGTGAAAATCTGGACGAAACATCTGAATTTTCTGCTTAGCAAATGAAAATATAAAACATTTAGTAAGCTCTTAGATTGACAATATATTTAAACAATTTACATTTAATTTATACTTTTATAAAATAACAAATGAAGAAATGTGATTGCATCGAAGAAAAAAAATCATTGTAGGCTTCATATTTAATATGTATACAATATTAAAGATGCTTATTAAATATGATATTTAGATAGTTTTAGTTATTTCCTTGTAGGCTTCATAGAAGTACATTTTTTTATTTTTTGTTGGAGAAGCGACCGTGCTAGCTCAGCACCTATTTGTCGGGCTTCTTGTTTGCATTTGTGCAGTGGATTGACTCTTTAATAATAAAATAAATATGTTTGATTCACTAATGAGAAAAATAATTGAGAAAAAAATAGTTGGACAGAAAATGGAATTTAAATCCCGAAACAAACCAATTTAATTGTATGGGTTCATCAAATATTAAGTGTTATAATTGGACTCGTAAATCTAATATATATTTGGACCTTGAATTGTATGTTATTGTCGGACAATGTTTGGACTTCAAAATCACAAGAAATGAACAAAGCCCATTATCTAAAATCTATTTAAGTCACATTCTCAACCCTACCGACAGTCTTCTCGTCTCGTGTGTCTCCCCTCCTACATTGTCTTCTCAAAGCCTCTATACCGAAGCAAAATAAAAAAAACATCTCATGCCTGCTAAAAAGATTTTCTAATCTATGTTACCAAAAGGTGTTTATGTTTATGTTTTGGTTTCTGGTTGTTTTTTGTTTTTTTGTTTTGTTTTTATAGATGTAATATTCAACAATGAAAATATATTTGAATGATGTTTTTGTTTTTGTTTTTGTTTTCTTGTTTGAGTTTATGGATATATCTGTCAAAGAAATACGGACATTCGTCTTGTTTTCCATTTTGATAGATATATCTCTGATAAAAATATGATTTCATTTTTTTCAACCATTATTAAATTTTTTTTTTGGAAAAAAGATGTATAGATCCGATAACTGGGACACAAGATCTAATCAGATCTGCTCATCGTGATAACTGCTGTAAAATTGAGATTTGTAACCCCTTTTTCGAAAGCAGTAAGAGTAAGATTTGATTGTTCGTATCATTATTAATTATTTTGGAAAATGTTCTATAGATCTGGTTATTGGGCCGCAAGATCTAATGAGATTCATTAAGCTGCTACCCATTTTATAAAAATGGAATTTGTAAGCCAATATATTCTGTAAAACATAATAAGATGGTAGTTTTATATATAATTTTTTTCCGTTTTTTTAGATTATGGATTTTTAAGTATATGCGAAGCCATCCATCGGTTTACAGCTTTTGATATTTTGTAATTTTTAATTTTTAATAATGTTTCTACCTCAGAAAAACATAGTTTCTGTAGTTGTCTTACATAGATCTACATGTTTTTTATGAGTAAAGAATCCATGACATTTGATTAATAAACTATGTTTAATTTATCTATAATTTGAAATTCAGTCATATATTTATTTGTATTTTTAAATATAATGCTAATGTCTATACTCTCTTTAGAATCAAATTTTTAGCTGGATATGTTGGTTTATATTTTTAACATAATTTTCTGCTTTTATGCATAGATACATAGAGAGATATACAAAACAATCACATTATTAAAAAAAATTAAATTTTGTTTGATCACTATAAATAGTACTTTAATTTTTTAAAATTAAATCAGATTTATATATATATTTTAAAATTTTTAGATCAAATATTTTATCATCCATAATATTATTTTTTTAATCTTCATATTATCTATATCTATAATTTTAAATTTAACTATATCTTATTTTTAAATTTAATGATTAATGATAATGTCTTTAATATTTTTATAAATTACTTTTGGGCGGGAAACTATTTTTAATAGACTTTTCTGCTTTTATATATATATAGATTATTATATAAAGAATTAAGTAAATCCAAAATTATGCCAAGTGAACCATATAATTTTAAGTAATTAAGGCTTAGCCACAACACCCTTAATTATGCGAAATTATGCATAAAGTGGAATTAGATCACATAAAGGATAATTTTAAGGTAAATTCTTAATGTCATAAATATTTATACATGATTAATTTAAAGTCATAGTGGTTCGTATAATTTTAATTAATTAAAGAGTAGTCACAACATCTTTAATTGGATTAAAATTATCATTAATTATTTGAATCACATTTTGTTATAATGGACATAAATTAAATAAAAAAATATTTTAAAACTATTCATCAATTTATCGTCTTTGGTTTATTTCGATAAAATATTTGGTGATGAATGATTATAAAGAATAAATATTTATGCATAAAAAAATTAATGTTCCAGTGATCCGTATAATTTTAATTAATTGAAGAGTATCCACACATCTACGATTCAATTAAAATTTTACATAAATTATTTTGATCACATTTAGTCATATAGGTAGAGCCGTCAATTTGGTTTAGGCCCGGCGGGTTGGCCCGGCCCGCCACACAATTTAAGTGGATTGGGTTGAAATTTTTTCAACCCAACAAAAGGTGGGCCTAAATGGGCCAACACGCCTAGGCCCGCAACCCCCGCGGGTTGGCCCTGGAAAATTAATAATTTATTTTTATTTTTATTGTTATATATGTATTTTTTTAATAAAAGTTGTGATTTTTTTTGTATTAATTACTTTATATAAAATTTACACACATAAAATCAATAATTAAAATTTTTATTAATATGTTTCTATTAATATTTATTTATGAAATGATAATTATAATTAATTATAATATTTTTTATTTATTTTTATTTGTCGTGATCTAACCCGCGGGCCGGCCCGCCTAACCCGCAACCCCCCTTGGATTGGGTTGGGTTGAGAATTTCCATCCCGTCAAAATGGTGGGTCGTCCCGCCATCGACCCCCCAAGAAGTGGGTTTTTGGTGGACCAGCCCGCCCCGCCCCGCCATGAGTTGACTCGTTTGACAGCTCTACATGTAGGACATAAACTGCCTAATGAAATTTATCCTACAAGAAGTTTTATTATGGTAAGTATAATTAATTAGGATATGATATTGAATTATTTTCTTAACTTACCCATATGGATTAATAATAAAATATAATTCAATAGTTATATAATCAAGTTACATATGAATCTAATTAAATTAAAATTTACCCCATAGGTAATTTTTATGTCAGTGATTCATATTTATATCATGATTTACATGGGTAAAACATGACATATTGTTTTTTGCATCATTTGATAACTTTAGCATGTATTATATTTAATTTGCAGCATTTTGTCCTCTTAATTTGATATTACTTGTGAAGTTTCCGAAATTCATGGTTCTAAATTCTAATTGTAAGGTGTGGAGGAAGAAATTTTCTTCATTATAGTATAAGGACATCGATTATACTATTTGGATAGATGAATCACCTACATTAATAAAAACAGTTATTATTGTGACCATATTTATGAAAAGTTGGAGAGATTTCATCTTCTCTCAAAATAGTACGTTTCATAAATAACAATATTTCTGTTGGGAACAGTGGTTCAATTAAACATTATGATAGTGTCCATATAATCACAAGTACCTTAATAATATAGTTTCATCTTTTAAAGCTCACTAATAATTCGAGTGTTTGAACATGTCATGAACATAAAGAATATAAATACTCATTTTAAGATTATTAAATTTGAGATATATGAGATATTTATAGTTCAACTCTCATTATTTATGAATCCAATATGGTTTAATATTAATCATAGCATTTGGTGGATTGATTATATGATTTTACAATCCATATTACCAATATATTACAATAATTGCAAGTCATAAGGAATTCATTAGAAAGTGAGTTATGCATCATCTGTTTAGTACAGTAGATGCTCTCACATTAAGAGACAATTAGTGTGGGACCCCGGGTGCTATGCATGAAATGACAGCGCAAAACGAATCCGGGACAAAAGTTTTTTTTATAATTTTTTACTGTAGCATGAACAGTACCGCGCTCGAGCCGCAAGAAGTTTTGCTCGAGCCTGAACCCCTCTGTCCCAAAAAAATAATAATGCGAGTTCGAACAGCAAAAAACTGCGCTCGAGCGAGAAACCTGCTGTTCAACTATTCATGCGTGAAGAATTTGAGAAAGTGATAAACATAAAAGTTATAGATCTTTTTCTTAGCATTCCAATGCCACTAACTTCACCCTAATCGAAATTTGCAATGAAAAGTTATTCTCATTCTCCCAATATGTGTCAGTGCAGAAATGTACGAAACAACCGACACATTTCGGGGTGATTTTGGCCAAAATTTCAAACGGAAACCCAGAATGACTCAAACTCGATACATAGTCAATTCTTACATTCAAAATGAGCTTAAACACCACAACCAAGACGAATATATAACCATGCAACTGATACAAAATGCTTGAAAATTCAACTCTTATACATTTCAAAATCGATTCCATATAACTCGCTAAAACCCAGAGTTCCACTTCTAAACTCAATCCCAAATCGTCAATGAACTCTCAATCTCAGCCCTGGATTACCTGTTGCAATGCACACACACAAGACAAAGCAAAAACCAGAAAATCGATAAGTATAAAATTTATTATGAACAACGAAAGCATATAATCATAAAATATCAAACTCAAATGGATTTCAAAAACGATAAAACTCAATCGATGCTATTTTAAAGAGATAATGATTTTCATGAAATGCATGTTCAAAAATATGCTGGCTTGCAAACGAAGGACATCAATCATCGAGGTTCGTATCCGATCCTGACAACAAGATTCGAATCCGATCTCGACATCAAGGTTCGTATCAGACCTCGGTATCGATGTTGTAACTCATCATTGATGCTATAAATTTTGAAAGAAATCAGGCTCAATATGAATGAGATGATACAATATACATGTCAATATAGCTTGCTCTCGCTAGTGCTCGTTTCAAAACCATCTCAAACATATGCATAACATTTGATTCATGTAAATGGCATATAAGCAACATCGATAATCATCGAGGATCAAAAACAATTCATGCCATTTAAAACACGTGAATCAAATAAATCAAGCAATAACACATAAACAAGTAAAGTGTGTGATTTTTCTCGGGATTCGAGAAATCAACTCATCTCGAGGCTCAATCCCATTCATTCCTCGTATGTTCATACCTTCAATCACGATTCGTAAAAGCTCAAATTTTGCAAGCTATAACAATACAAAGCTTATATCAATTTTCATTCAATCAAGAATCAATATTTTCAAGGCAATAATCGACTCAAACATCGATCGATTCCCAAAAAACTCGAATTCGATAAACTCCAAATCAAATGTTAAAACATAGCTCTCGTTTCAAGGATTGCAAATATGCAATTATCTTCGAATTCTACCAGTCGGATGAAGTCGGATCGAATTTTGAAGTGCTTAACAATGGCGTGAAGGAGCTTCTCTGCTGCTCTCTCCCTTCTTCTCGTGGAAATGGATTGAATGAGGAGACAAAACATGTCTCCTCATTGATTAAGGGGGTTGGTTGAGTCAAAACCGCAATTTAGCCCCTGGTCAAACTCAAAAACTTGAATTCAGTCCCTTAATTTCTGAAACTTGGAATTTAAATCCAAAATTCCGCAAATTCTCAAATTAAATATTTTTGGAGTATTACAATTAGTACATGCAAATTATTTTTTAATGTTGGAAAACGGTGTTCAGATCAATCAGAATTGATACCCGGTGCAGCGGAAGTTTTAAAATTTTATATGGAACGATTCCATATCATGGGTATCAAAACTTTACGATTAAATTGTGCGTGTAAAAATTAAATAACAATTAAATTTTTACCTTAATTCTCGAAACGAGATTATGGACACCAACATATAACTCTGCTCTTGTTGTATATCCCAGGAACTGATGGACGCACAATTCTTTAATCAGGTCCACGAACAGAAGTTTAATCCCTCTGATAGATTGCACTAATTAATCTATCAGAAGTTTCTACGAAGAGAATTAACGAATTTGATCCGTTAAACCAGACTGCAAATTCAAAATTCACAGGCTGGAATTTTCAGAGAGAAAACACAAAGGGGGGCGGCAACTCTAGGTCTCAAAAAACCCTAGTGTTCGAAATTATGAGCCTCTGTTATGTAATTTCTGTACTGCAATAACTTATTTATAATGTGGGCTGCTAACAGGTTAGGGCCCATTAGTCATAAGTTCAAGCCTGACAAGCAAAGCCCGCATGCTCAAAAATTAATATAAAATTCATCGTGACTCAGATTGATAAACCAATTTCACCAATGTGCACAGAAACCATTTCTGCATCTTTTAAAGTCAAGATAAATTTTCTGAATCCGAATTCAGTGATTTCCAAAAATGCCCATCCCTATGTCATTTTAGGAAATCTTACTCTTCTACTCTGATATAAGAAGTCCCACTTCTTTATTCACTAAATTTAACTCTTTAAATTTAATTATCTCAACGGGGATTAAAAATTCATTACTTGTGTGACCCTCAATGGTTTAGGGATATAGCTAGTCGTGGGCTCACAACTCCTTGTGACTCGGAACAACAATTTTCGACTTGCCCATCGAATCATGGTAAGAGCGCCTAGCAACATCGCCCCATGATTCCCTAGGTATCACTGATAGTGCCTGCAAGAACCAATAGATTTTGGTTAGCGTACAGTACGGTCCCTTCATACATATATCCCGATCGAATCAACAACCATTGGTAAATCGAGAGTCGTTCGAGATTCGATAACTATGCAATGCATCTTGAAGATCAAATAGTGACATCGCATGTGCTACTAAGAAACCATTTCTTAAAACACATCATGTACTCTGGCCAGAGATGAAAGAGTGGGTGCCCAGTGAGCCAACTTGTGGCTATGGGCTTTGATGACTCTTTGTACAAACGATCTTTTGTTTAATATAATTTACACTTTTATTAATGACAATGACTTTATCTTTCTTCATATTGTTATATTATGATATACTATTGTTGTTTTGATAAAGACCTTGAATATACTATAGTGTATGTAAGATGTGGTAGAACATGGGGATGTCTATCATGAAATACATCTTATAGTCACTGTATATTCTAAACTGTTCCTAGTCGATTGAGCCGTCCGATAATAAGGATAAGGATCGCTCGAGTTTGAGACTAGCATTTGCGATGCGGAGTACCACGTTTCATTGATAGGGAACATGGAGATGTTCGAAGCATGCAAATGGATATTCATAGGATGAATAATCGAACTACCCTATCCGGACTTTCCAAGTGGTTATCACTTATCGAGTGGATAAAGTCCGCGGTTTTGGTTGTACACCATTAGTCCTTACTACTTGAAACATCATGGAGACTCTATATGCTAGTACTGTGCTTTGACTCGTTTACCGACTCTATGGGGGTCATCAGGTGTCGGGATTGGGTACAGTTACAACACATATAGGAGTCGATGCATTGTTGTCAAGGATTCACCACATACTTGCGAGTGTGGATATCCTATGCGATATGAGGAGATATTAGTGTGACGAATCTCTGGCCAGAGTACTTGATGTGATTTAAGAAATGGTTTCTTAGTAGCACATGCGATGTCACTAATTTGATCTTCAAGATGTATTGCATAGTTATTGAATCTTGAGCGACTCTCGATATACCAATGGTTGTTGATTCGATCGGGATATATGGATGAAGGGACCGTACTGTACGCGAACCAAAATCTACTGGTTCTTGTAGGCACTATCAGTGATACCTAGGGAATCATGGGGCGATGTTGCTAGGCGCTTTACCATGATTCGTTGGGCAAGTCGGAAATCGTTGTTTCGAGTCACAAGGAGTTGTGAGCCCACGGCTAGCTGTATCCCTGAACCATTGAGGGTCACACAGTGTAATGGAGTTTTAATCCCCGTTGAGATAGTTAAATTTAAAGAGTTAAATTTAATGAATAAAGAAGTTGGACTTCTTAAATAAGAGTAAGGGAGTAGGATTTCCTAAAATGACATAGGGATGTACATTTTTGGAAACCACTGAATTCGGATTCAGGAAAATTTATCTTGACTTTAAAATGTGCAGAAATGGTTTCTGTGCACATTGGTAAAATCGGTTTATCAATCGGAGTCACGATGAATTTTATATTAATTTCTGAACATGCGGGCTTTGCTTGTCGGGCCTCAACTTATGACTAATGGGCCCTAAGGTGTTAGTGGCCTGCATTATAAATAAGTTATTGCAGTACAGAAATTACACACAACAGGTCATAATTTGAGACAGTTTTTTTTCGAAAACCCTAGCCTCCTCTCTCTCAAATCGGCCGCCCCCCTCCCCTTCTCTGCGTGAGAAATTCCGATCTGTGATTTTGAATTGCAGTCTGGAATAGCGAATCAAATTCGTTTATTCTCTTCGTAGAAAACTTCTGATAGATTTTCTAGTGCAATCTATCAGAGGGATTAAACTTCCATTCGTGGACCTGATTGAAGGAAAGCTTGTTCATCAGTTCCAGGGAGATACAAGAAGCGCAGAGAAATCTGTGTGGTGTCCAATAATCTCGCTTCGAGATTGAAGGTAAAATTTAATAATAGTTATTTAATTTTACACACACAAATAATTTAATCGTTAAACGGTTGATACCCACACTATGGAATTGTTCCATAATAAAATTTTTAAACTTCCGCTGCACCGGGTATCAATCGTGATTGATCTGAACGCCAGTTTTCCAACAGTGGTATCAGAGCCAGGTTGCTCAGATCAAACGATTAAATTAATCGATTGTACAAAAATTTTTGAGTCTTGGTTTTTTAAAACAAAATAAATATTTTAAATAAAAAAAATTTTTTTTCTTCGGGCAAAACCCTGGCAGCGATTGGATCGCTGCCCGGTGGGGCAGCGACGGTCGCTGCCCCGGGCGGCGCACGGCGCCACCCAAAGGGGGCGCACAGCGCCGCCCACGGCGGCGCACGTCGCCGCCCAGGGGCGGCGCTCAGCGCCTCCAGGGCAGCGCTCGGCGCTGCCCAGAGCAGCGCACGGCGCCGCCAGGGCAGCGATTGTCGCTGCCCTAAAGGGGCAGCCGGGCTGCCCCGGCCCGCGCCCATGGGTGCGGGCCGGCCCGGGAGTGTCCCGGGCGGCCCGCGGAAAAAATTAATTTTTTATTTAAATTAATTTTAATGTGTTAAAATTTTATTTTTGGTCCGGTCAAAAATTGTTTTTGATTGGTTCACGAGGAATCGGATCGAATTGTTCGAATCCGAAAATTTTAAAATTGATTTTTGGATAAATTTGAATTTTTGGAAAATTTTAATATTTTATCCTTAAATTGAATTTTGAAATCAATTATTTTTGGTACAATTGATGATAAGATTTGATCTTATGTATATATTAAGTAAAATATGATTTTATCTATAAAATTAGATTCTGTAGATAAAATATAATTTTATTTAATAAAAGGTAAAATATGATTTTATATGTAAAATATGATTTTATATATAAAATATGATTTTATCCTGTTTAAATTTAAATTACCATATGCATGATATCCAATAAATTAATTTTGAATTAAATGTTATTGGATAAGGATGATCGATTGCCATGACCAATTTTGTAGGTGTATGTTAGGAATTTACATTTGTTTTATTGTTGTTGGTTTTATTAATGGGCCTGGTTTATGGCCCAATATGAATGTCATATGTAATAAAAGTGGGCTTGGTTTATGGCCCGTTCCCACCCCTAAAATGTATCCCCTACTTGTCATTGCTATTTATTGTAAATACATTAGATTTAGTGGGAGATCAAGATTTGAAGATGGTGGGCCCAGCAGACAATAAAGACGAAAAAATGTAAATTGGAAGCTAATGTAATAGGATTGCATTGCATACTGCATATTACCTAGGATTGGACTAAGACTCGTGATTGGCAACCACGAGTCAATTAGAAATGGAATCGATCATCCTATATATAATATATGATATTATGATTGTATGCATGTTTTAGACATAATTGCGTGAATCCGGCAAGCATGCAATAATTTGAAATTGATGAGACAAATTTTTTATAATTAAAAATCCCTCATTTTAAATATGATTTAAAATTGATATCAAGATAAATAAAGGAAATTTAAATTTGTTTAAATATTCCTACCTTCCATCAACGGTCAATGTATGAGATGCTACCCGCGGATACGGTCCGGCTCATATTATTGGGGGGGCCCGTTCGTCGAAAAGCTATACATTGGATCGACAAATGTTGTAAGTTGGGTGGAACTCCCATGGGATCGGCTCATATTATTGGGGGATCCACATGGCGACCGTCCATCACAACTTAATATTGATGGGTCATCTTGACATGTCACTTTAAACGGCGTCATATTATTGGGCCCTTATTGGACATGAGGTAAACACATGGGGGTTGCTTTGGAAGCAATTGGGCTCTACCTTTTGAGAATTATGGTTGGCTGATATTATTCGGGACCATAAGTTTGTCAATTGGACTCCATGTTCTCACTAAGGAAAAAGTTTCCCGTTTTCACTAGAGGGTAGTGAAATCGTTAAAATAGTGGGAGTGAGATTCATAAAATTAAATTCGCCTATTTTATGTCTTAGTAAATTGCTTAAACAATCATTGATATATGTCTGTTTTTCTTTTCAGTATTTCATACAATGAATTCGCGTAATCCATTATTCTCGATCCTCGAACAAAACAAGTTAACTGGCGCAAACTATACGGAATGGTTCCGGAAGTTGAAGATTGTCTTGACTTCGGAGAAGATGCTCTACGTGTTAGAGAAATCACCTCCGAAGGAAGCACCAGCTGACGTAAGTCCGGAGGAATTGGCCAAACTTGATGCATGGTGGGACCATGACATCAAGACCAAATGCTATATGCAAGCCTCGATGTCTGATGAACTCCAGAGGCGATTTGAGGACACCGTGAATGCTGCTGACATTCACGCTCAACTCAAGGAACTTTTTGGGGCTCAATCGAGGGCTGAAAGGTTCGCAACTGTTAAGGAGCTGATGACGTGTTGCATGCGTGAAGGGACTTCGGTCCGTGATCATGGGGTACGAGTGATTTGGCTCATACAAAAGTTAGCGACCCTTGATTTGGTGTTGGAGCATGAACTCAACGTGGATTTACTGCTTCTGTCTCTTCCTTCTTCGTTTGACGGATTTGTGGTAAATTTTAATATGAACAAGATAGAGGCCACCCTTGAAGAGATGGTCAATATGCTTGTGACATATGAATCCACACTTAAGAAGGATAAGCCAGCTTTCTTGGTGGGCTCCTCATCTTCTGCTAAGAAGGGGCCAAGTATGAAGGGCAAGAAACGTTCTGCCCCACCCAAGAAAGTCGAGCCCGAGAAGAAGCACAAGACAAAGGCTTCAAACAATGGAAAATCCAAGGATGTTTGCCATTACTGCAAGAAGCCCGGTCATTGGAAGCGCAACTGCAAGGAATATCTAGAGCAGTTGGGAACTGCAAAGGGTATGTTCTATATTGAAATAAACATTTCACTTAATACTACTTCTTGGGTATTGGATACCGGATGTGGATCTCACATTTGCAATGATTTGCAGGTGATGACAAGAAGTCGCAGACTTAGAATGGGTGAGACCCAGCTGAGGCTCGGGAATGGTTCCAGAGTTGAAGCTACAGCCATTGGAGATGTTTGTTTAATTTTGCAGAACGGTTTTAAGTTATTTTTAAGAGATGTTTTATTTGTTCCGGATTTAATTAAAAACATTATTTCTGTTTCTATGCTAGATAGAGATGGTTATTCTTGCAATTTTGTGAATGGGATTTGCAATATTTACAAGAATGAATGTTTGATTGGAAATGGACAACTTGAAAACGATCTATACAACTTAAAACTAAAAGACGTTCCAATAAATTATATTGATAAACCGGCGACAACAAACAAAAGGAAAATCGATAGTCAAAACCCGACGAACCTTTGGCATGCTAGGCTAGGTCATATTTCCTCAAGGAGGATGAACAAGCTAGTGGGAGAGGACATGTTTGATATGTCTGATATTAACTCTCTACCTACTTGTGAATCCTGTCTAAAAGGGAAAATGACTAAATCTCCTTTTAAGGGGAAGCCTGAGCGTAGTCAAAATCTGTTGGATTTGATCCATACAGATGTTTGTGGACCATTTAGAGTTGGGACTCAATATGGCCACACCTACTTCATTACCTTTACTGACGATTATTCAAGGTATGGGTATTTATATTTAATGAAATATAAGTCTGAAGCATTTGAAAAGTTCAAAGAATTCAAGGCTGAAGTAGAAAACAAGCTAGGTAAAAGTATTAAAGCACTTCGATCGGATCGAGGTGGAGAATACTTAAGTACCGAGTTTTTGGACTATCTAAAAGAGAATGGGATTCTCTCTCAGTGGACTCCTCCTATGACACCACAGCTGAATGGTGTATCGGAGCGTCGTAATCGAACTTTGTTGGACATGGTTCGATCCATGATGAGCTTCACTGAGCTTCCACCTTCGTTTTGGGGCTATGCGCTTGAAACGGCGGTATTGTTGTTGAACAACGTCCACACTAAAGCAGTGGACAAAACACCATACGAGTTATGGAATGGCAAAGCTCCTAAGTATTCGTACTTGAGGATTTGGGGATGTCCTGCTTACGTGAAGCGGACAGTGGGAGATAAGTTGGATAGTCGATCCAGCTTATGTTATTTTGTAGGGTATCCGAAGAATTCAATCGGATATTATTTCTATTATCCTGCTGAAACAAAGGTGTTTGTTTCTAGGAATGCCACCTTCTTGGAGAAGGAGTTCTTATTGGATAAGAAAGGCGAGATGATGGAACTCGAAGAAGTTCGAGAAGAACCCGAAATACAAAATAACGATCCTACGCCTCAGGAACCATTACTGGACACGCCTGAACCTAGAAGATCCGAGAGGACTTCTAGACCTCCTGTTCGATATGGTCTTCTTCTTGAAGGGGATCAAGATGAACCCGACATTGGATGTGATCCAAGAAACTTCAAGGAAGCAATTTCTAATGCGGATTCAAATTTATGGCTTGAAGCTATGCAGTCTGAATTGGATTCAATGCATACAAAACAAGTTTGGTATTTAGTAGATCCTCCTGATGGAATTGTTCCAATAGGGTGTAAATGGATCTACAAGAGAAAGCTTGGGCCTGATGGTAAGGTATTGACCTACAAGGCGCGATTGGTGGCGAAAGGTTACACTCAAAGACAAGGAGTTGACTATGATGAAACTTTTTCACCAGTTGCAATGTTCAAGTCCATAAGAATCCTTATTGCCATAGCTGCATGGTATGACTATGAGATATGGCAAATGGATGTGAAGACTGTTTTTCTTAATGGAGACATTAAGGAAGAAATCTATATGAAGCAGCCAGAGGGGTTCACATCCATGGGAAGCGAGCATAAGGTATGCAAGCTTCAGAGATCAATTTATGGTCTAAAACAAGCATCAAGAAGTTGGAACCAGAAATTTGATGAAACAATAAAAGATTTTGGTTTCATCAAGAACCCGGAGGAACCGTGCGTGTACAAGAAAGTAGTTAAGGATGCTGTGACATTCTTAGTACTTTATGTTGATGACATCCTACTCATTGGGAATGATGTAGGGATGTTACAGTCAACAAAGATATGGTTATCAGGTAGATTCTCGATGAAGGATTTGGGTGAGGCATCCTACATTCTTGGGATACAGATCTATAGAGATAGATCTAAGAGAATGATAGGACTCACTCAATCAACCTACATCGACACCATATTGAAACGGTTTTCAATGGATGGGTCCAAGAGAGGACATCTACCCATGTGTCATGGAGTTTCTTTGTCCAAGTCTATGTGTCCCAAGACTGATGCAGAGATAGAGAATATGACACATGTACCATATGCGTCAGCTATAGGTAGTATCATGTATGGGATGATATCTACCAGACCGGATGTAGCATTTGCTCTGAGTGTCACGAGCAGATATCAGGCTAATCCTGGTCAAATGCATTGGAAAGCCGTGAAGGACATTCTTAAGTACTTACGAAGGACTAAGAATATGTTCATGGTATATGGAGGACGAGATCTGAAATTGGAAGGCTATACCGACTCTAGCTTCCAAAGTGACGTGGATGACTCGAAGTCAACCTCTGGATTTGTGTTCATGCTCAATGGCGGTGCTGTCTCTTGGAAGAGTTCCAAGCAGGACACCACAACGGATTCCACCACTGAGGCTGAATACATTGCAGCATCAGCTGCTGCTAAAGAGGCCGTTTGGATGAGGAAGTTCGTCCAAGAGTTGGGCGTCATTCCTGAATTTGTTGGTCCAGTCCCGGTGTACTGTGACAACACGGGTGCCGTTGCTCAAGCAAAGGAACCAAGGTCTCATCAAAGATCCAAACACGTACTGAGGAAATACCACATCATCCGGGAGATTGTGGAAAGAGGAGACATCACTGTCGAACGAGTGGCCTCTGCAGACAATATCGCTGATCCGCTTACTAAGCCCTTGCCAGGACCATTGTTTGACAAACATCGCGAAGCAATGGGTCTACGTAGTATGACTAGTTGGCTATAGGGCAAGTGGGAGATTGAAAGAGTGGGTGCCCAGTGAGCCAACTTGTGGCTATGGGCTTTGATGACTCTTTGTACAAACGATCTTTTGTTTAATATAATTTACACTTTTATTAATGACAATGACTTTATCTTTCTTCATATTGTTATATTATGATATACTATTGTTGTTTTGATAAAGACCTTGAATATACTATAGTGTATGTAAGATGTGGTAGAACATGGGGCTGTCTATCATGAAATACATCTTATAGTCACTGTATATTCTAAACTGTTCCTAGTCGATTGAGCCGTCCGATAATAAGGATAAGGATCGCTCGAGTTTGAGACTAGCATTTGCGATGCGGAGTACCACGTTT
This sequence comes from Henckelia pumila, assembly GCF_033568475.1. Taxonomy (NCBI): domain Eukaryota; kingdom Viridiplantae; phylum Streptophyta; class Magnoliopsida; order Lamiales; family Gesneriaceae; genus Henckelia; species Henckelia pumila. Next base: position 12,612,799 of record NC_133120.1, read on the forward strand.
CATTGGTAGGGAACATGGAGATGTTCGAAGCATGCAAATGGATATTCATAGGATGAATAATCGAACTACCCTATCCGGACTTTCCAAGTGGTTATCACTTATCGAGTGGATAAAGTCCGCGGTTTTGGTTGTACACCATTAGTCCTTACTACTTGAAACATCATGGAGACTCTATATGCTAGTACTGTGCTTTGACTCGTTTACCGACTCTATGGGGGTCATCAGGTGTCGGGATTGGGTACAGTTACAACACATATAGGAGTCGATGCATTGTTGTCAAGGATTCACCACATACTTGCGAGTGTGGATATCCTATGCGATCTGAGGAGATATTAGTGTGACGAATCTCTGGCCAGAGTACTTGATGTGATTTAAGAAATGGTTTCTTAGTAGCACATGCGATGTCACTAATTTGATCTTCAAGATGTATTGCATAGTTATTGAATCTTGAGCGACTCTCGATATACTAATGGTTGTTGATTCGATCGGGATATATGGATGAAGGGACCGTACTGTACGCGAACCAAAATCTACTGGTTCTTGTAGGCACTATCAGTGATACCTAGGGAATCATGGGGCGATGTTGCTAGGCGCTTTACCATGATTCGTTGGGCAAGTTGGAAATCGTTGTTCCGAGTCACAAGGAGTTGTGAGCCCACGGCTAGCTGTATCCCTGAACCATTGAGGGTCACACAGTGTAATGGAGTTTTAATCCCCGTTGAGATAGTTAAATTTAAAGAGTTAAATTTAATGAATAAAGAAGTTGGACTTCTTAAATAAGAGTAAGGGAGTAGGATTTCCTAAAATGACATAGGGATGTACATTTTTGGAAACCACTGAATTCGGATTCAGGAAAATTTATCTTGACTTTAAAATGTGCAGAAATGGTTTCTGTGCACATTGGTAAAATCGGTTTATCAATCGGAGTCACGATGAATTTTATATTAATTTCTGAACATGCGGGCTTTGCTTGTCGGGCCTCAACTTATGACTAATGAGCCCTAAGGTGTTAGTGGCCTGCATTATAAATAAGTTATTGCAGTACAGAAATTACACACAACAGGTCATAATTTGAGACAGTTTTTTTTCGAAAACCCTAGCCTCCTCTCTCTCAAATCGGCCGCCCCCCTCCCCTTCTCTGCGTGAGAAATTCCGATCTGTGATTTTGAATTGCAGTCTGGAATAGCGAATCAAATTCGTTTATTCTCTTCGTAGAAAACTTCTGATAGATTTTCTAGTGCAATCTATCAGAGGGATTAAACTTCCATTCGTGGACCTGATTGAAGGAAAGCTTGTTCATCAGTTCCAGGGAGATACAAGAAGCGCAGAGAAATCTGTGTGGTGTCCAATAATCTCGCTTCGAGATTGAAGGTAAAATTTAATAATAGTTATTTAATTTTACACACACAAATAATTTAATCGTTAAACGGTTGATACCCACACTATGGAATTGTTCCATAATAAAATTTTTAAACTTCCGCTGCACCGGGTATCAATCGTGATTGATCTGAACGCCAGTTTTCCAACAAGAGATTCGTCACACTATTATCTCCTCAGATTGCATAGGATATCCATACTAGCAAGTATGTGGTGAATCCTTGACAACAAAGCATCGACTCCTATATGTGTCGTAACTGTACCCAATCCCGACACCTGATGACCCCAATAGAGTCGGTAAATGAGTCAAAGTACAGTACTAGCATATAGAGTCTCAATGATGTTTCAAGTAGTAAGGACTAATGGTGTACAACCAAAACCGCGGACTTCATCCACTCGATAAGTGATAACCACTTGGAAAGTCCGGATAGGGTAGTTCGATCATTCATCGTATGAATATCCATTTGCATGCTTTGAACATCTCTATGTTCCATACCAATGAAACGTGGTACTCGGCATCGCAAATGCTAGTCTCAATCTCGAGCGATCCTTGTAGTAGCCCGTGCCCTAATTGAGTAATCAAAGGATTAATGCTAATTAATTGAATTGGGTATTGGACGGATCGGAAGCTCTGAAGGCACGATCGGAAGCTCCGAACAGGATCGGAAGCTCCGATGAGCGATCGGAGGCACCGATCGATATTACGTCAGGCATGACGTGTGGTTGGATCGGAAGCTCCGATCAGGACCGGAGGCTCCGATCACCCCTATCCGGAGTCATCAAGTGATATTTTGACACGTGGCAGATCAGGATCTTCGGAAGCTCCGATGGCAGGATCGGACGTTCCGATCGAGGTTCGGACGTTCCGATCGAGGTTCGGACGTTCCGATCAAGGATCGGAAGTTCCGATCGTTGTCTATAAATAGAAGGCCGAGACTTCACTTTCATTTGCCAATTCCGATTTCTCCTTTCCTTTCTAGTCCTTTTGGAGCTGTTCTAGTCTTCTTAGGCTTGGTCCGGAGGTCGGAGAGGCGTTCGGTAGTCGTAGCGGAGTTGTGCCCAAGTTCTGGAGGCATCGACATCAAAGGGCTAACGACGGACGAAGGTATAGCTTTTGCTTCCTATAAATATTTAGGAGTATGCAATAGCTTAGTTAAGGCTTTTAGAGCACTTTAATGATAGTGGTATCATTTGGCAGTGTAGAGCAGACTATAGGCGTGGACCTAGAGTTGGTAGAGCTTGCACTGTATTGAGGTACGAAAGTACTGTTCGAGATATCCTGACTGAGTATGCATGTATTATGTGACCGCATGATTTATATGCCATGATATTATGCTGCATTCATTTGCATCTTGCTGTATCTCCTTCGAGATGTCTGTTAGTAGGGTTGTACCCTATCCTGTTAGTGGATGGACTTCCATCGATTTGGGTCCGGCGTTCCATGGTTATCTCGGTATGGGAGCCACATCCTGAAGCGACGGCACAGCGTGCTACATACCAGGGCCCGGTCTGTCTCTGTTATCTGATCCTTGACCTCGAGTCTATAGGGAGTTCACTTTGCATGCATGTATACTCATACTCTCGCACTGAGCATTTTATGCTCACGTCTCGTACTCTGTATTTTCTGGACACCCTATTCCATGGGGCAGGTTTGCGATTGGACGAGGAGGGTGGATCCAGGAGGGGCTAGTCAGTGGTTGGCCAGCTGGAGCTTCGTCTAGGTTTTATTACTGTTGTTTGGGTTTATACAACTATTCGATTTGGTTGTATATTATTTGATAATTACAGATTCCTTTACTTGGGATTGTATAATGTTATTGGTTTCCGCAGTTTTATTCTGATATCTGTTTTATTAAGTTAATTGCATGCCTAAGTTCTGTTTAGTAGGTGATCCGGGTAAGGGTCACTACATTTATGGTATCAGAGCATGCAAAAGAATTCTTGGGATTTAGTCTCATCTTGAGGTATTTTTGTAGATGTCAAATCGTGACGACCAGAGTTCTCATGGCAGTGTTGGTGGGCGTTGGGGTGATGCCGACTGGGAGCCTCGTCGAGAACGGCGTCATCGTCACCATGACGACGAGCGTTTCACTGTGCGTCGATTCTTAGCTATGGGTCCTAAGCCCTTAGTTGGAGGTGAGTCTCCGGAGGATGCGGAGAACTGGTTAGACCGCATGGAGACGACTTTTCAGACTTTCCAATGCACCGATGAGCAGAAGGTGGAGACCCTTGGCTATCTTCTGGATGGGCGTGCGCGCAGGTGGTGGAGGTTTACTTCTACACCTTTTGTTGCGGCAAGAGGAGTGACCACCTGGGCCGAGTTCCGCACAGCTTTCCAAAAGCGGTATTTTCCTCCTGCACTCCGACAGTCGAAGGCAGGCGAGCTACTGAGTCTGCGACAGGGAGCCATGTCTATCGATGAGTATCAGCAGAGGTTCTTTGATCTGCTATCCTATTGCCCCGAGATTGCTGATAGCTCAGAAATGAAGTATAATCTGTTCCTTCAGGGCCTTAACCCTGAGATCCATGACCGTGTGGCGGTTGGCGACGACATGTCCTACGAAGGTTTGGTGAGCCGTTGTCATCAGGCAGAGGTCAGCATTCGGCGGAACAGGTCTTTCCCTCAGTCGAGGCCTGCTAGTTCTTTGGGTCCCCGTGCCCAAACTTTCAAGAAGTCTGGATCTTCTTCTTCCTCTGGTTCGGGAGGTGTTGTCCGTTACTGTAAGAAGGAGAAGTGTGATCACTGTGGGAAGAACCATCCATCCGACAAGTGCCGTAGAGCTTCTGGAGCTTGTTTCCGTTGTGGAGAGACTGGTCATATCCGGAGAGATTGTCCAATGTCTGGGGGAGGCGGTTCTGGTTCTGGTTCAGGATCGGGTTCTCAGGCCACCGTTCAGCAGAGGTCGCAGGGACAGTCTGCTGGGAGTTCTCATTTGAGGCCACGAGCTTCTGGCCAGGTGTTTGCCCTGAGACATGATCAGGCTGTGGAGGAGAATGAGAAAGTCATCGCAGGTACATTTCTGCTTTATGGTATACCTGCTCTTGTACTTATTGACACTGGTGCATCTCATTCCTTCATTTCTGCACGTTTTGTTAAGAGGCATAAGTTACCATGCATTGCACTAGACGTAGTGATGTCTGTTTCTACTCCGACGGGCCAATCTTCTTTGGCTAAGCGTCTAGTGATGGGTTGCCCTTTAGAGTTCGAAGGGAACGTTCTGTTGGTGAATCTCATGGTCCTGGCGATGGACGACTTTGATTGCATTCTGGGAATAGATGTGCTGACTACCTATCGAGCTTCAGTGGACTGCTATCAGAGATTAGTACGCTTTCATCCGAAAGGGAGTGAGAGTTGGTTTTTCTATGGTGAGGGAGCGCGACCCCCGATGCCTTTGGTATCAGCTTTGAGAGCCTGTCGAGTTCTAGAGTCTGGCGGGGAAGGCTACCTTATCTATGCAGTTGATTTGTCCGCTGAGAGTATTGGGATAGAGAGCATTCCTGTTGTGGATGAATTTCCAGATGTGTTTCCTGATGAGATTCCGGGTTTTCCTCCTGCTAGGGAAGTCGAGTTTGGCATAGAGTTGATGCCGGGTACTTCGCCTATTTCTAGAGCACCATATCGTCTGGCTCCGTCAGAGATGCGAGAGTTGAAGAATCAGCTACAGGATCTTTTGGACAAGGGGTACATTCGTCCTAGTGTATCTCCTTGGGGAGCTCCTGTTCTCTTCGTGAAGGAGAATGATGGGTCGATGCGGCTGTGAATTGACTACCGGCAGCTGAATCGAGTGACTGTAAAGAACAAGTATCCGTTGCCTCGTGTTGATGACTTGTTTGACCAGCTGCAGGGCACATCAATTTACTCCAAGATTGACTTGAGATCTGGGTATCATCAGTTGAGAGTCCGTGATCAGGACGTAGCCAAGACTGCATTCCGTACTCGCTATGGGCATTACGAGTTTCTAGTGATGCCATTTGGTTTGACTAATGCGCCGGCTATATTCATGGATTTGATGAACCGTGTCTTCAGGGAGTATTTGGACAAGTTTGTCGTGGTCTTCATTGACGACATCTTGGTGTATTCGCATAATACGGAAGAGCATGTTTCTCACTTGCGGTTGGTACTGCAGACTCTTCGAGATGAGCAATTGTACGCCAAGCTGAGCGAGTGTGAGTTCTGGATGGATAGAGTGGTTTTTCTGGGCCATATCATATCCAGGGAGGGGATTTCTGTTGATCCAAGCAAGATTGAAGCGGTACTTAATTGGTCGCGTCCGACGACAGTTGCTGAGATCCGTAGTTTTCTGGGTCTAGCAGGGTATTATCGTCGCTTCATTCTGAACTTCTCTCAGTTAGCTCGACCTTTGACACAGCTTACCCGCAAGGGTGTGGATTTTGAGTGGTCCTCCGAGTGTGAGGAGAATTTCCGTGAGCTTCAACGGCGGTTGACTTCTGCGCCGGTGTTAGCATTACCGTCAGGATCTGGAGGGTATGTAGTTTACACGGATGCTTCTCTTCAGGGGTTAGGTTGTGTCCTGACTCAGAATGGGCATATGATCGCATACGCTTCTAGACAGCTGAAGCTTCACGAGGACAACTACCCAGTCCATGATTTGGAATTGGCAGCCATTGTGTTCTCTTTGAAGATCTGGCGTCATTATCTTTATGGCGAGAAATTTGAGATCTTCACCGACCATAAGAGTCTCAAGTATTTGTTCACTCAGGCAGAATTGAACATGAGACAGAGACGTTGGATGGACTTGCTTAAGGACTATGATTGCGAGATTAAGTACCATCCGGGAGCTGCTAATCTCACCGCTGATGCTTTGAGTCGCAAGGTGCGACTATCCGCACTCCAAACTTGTTCGATGTCTAGTGCGATCAGTGACTGTTGTACTTCAGGTTATACCTTCAAGCATAAGAAAGGTATGCAGAGTATCCAGATGTTTGCGATATTATCTGAGCCAGCCTTGTATTCGCGGATCCGAGATGCTCAGATGTCTGATTCAAAGACCCAGCGTTTAGCTCTAGCTAACGAGGGTAGCTCGTCTGGATTTCATTATCAGTCAGATGGCTTTCTGTGTTTGTCTGGTAGGCTTGTGATTCCACAGGATGAAGAGTTGCGAGAGGAGATTTTATCTCAGGCACATCGCACTAAGTTGAGTATTCATCCTGGGAGCAACAAGATGTACAAGGATCTACGTACTCGTTTCTGGTGGAAGGGAATGAAACGCAGTGTTTATCAGTTTGTTTCGAGATGTTTGGTGTGTCAACAGGTCAAGGCAGAGCACCGACGACCTGGAGGATTGCTTCACAGTCTGCCTATTGCTGAATGGAAATGGGAGTTTATCACTATGGACTTTGTGACCCATTTGCCGGTATCCCCGAGGAACTGTGATGCTATCTGGGTGGTGGTGGACCGACTCACCAAGTCAGCGCATTTCATTGCCTATAGCCGAGAGTACTCTGTGGATCGCATGGCTCGGTTGTACAATCAGGAGATCGTTCGACTTCATGGAGTGCCTGTGAGCATTGTCAGCGATCGGGACCCCAGGTTTACTTCTAGGTTCTGGGGGAGTGTTCAGCGTGCGATGGGTACTACTCTCAGTTTGAGTACAGCCTATCATCCGGAGACTGATGGTCAGTCAGTGCGCACTATCCGTACGTTAGAGGATATGCTTAGAGCGTGCGTCATGGATTTTGGTTCAGCCTGGCAGGATCATTTGCCGTTGATCGAGTTCGCTTACAACAACAGCTATCACACTAGTATTGGGATGGCACCTTTTGAGGCGTTGTATGAGCAACGTTGTCGTACTCCACTCTTCTGGGAAGAAGTGGGGGAGAGACAGGCTGAAGGACCGGAGTTTATCCAGCAGGCGATAGACATTGTTGATCAGATCAAGAAACGGATTAAGACTGCACAGGATCGTCAGGCCAGTTATGCTAATATCAAGCGTAGGCCTTTGCAGTTCGAGGTCGGGGAGAAAGTGTTTCTGAGAGTGTCACCCTTCCGCAAGATTCTCAGATTTGGCCTTAAGGGAAAGTTGTCTCCCAGATTTATCGGTCCGTTTGAGATCTTGGAAGGTATTGGCGATTTGGCTTATCGACTAGCTTTGCCACCGCATCTATCCAGCATTCACGACGTGTTCCACGTATCTCTGTTGCGACGGTATGTGGCGGATGAATCTCATATTCTGCAGCGGTCTGAGGTTCAGGTAGACAAGGATTTGACTTATGTTGAGAAACCTCTTCGTATCCTGGATTTTAAGGATAAGGTTTTACGGAACAAAGTCATTCCTTTGGTTTTAGTTCAGTGGCAGCGCCGAGGCACTGAGGAAGCCACTTGGGAGCTTGAGGACAGGATGCGTAAAGACAATCCTGAGTTGTTTTGATTTCATTCTTTAAGTTGTATTCAGTTGCAAACTCTGTAAGCGTTTGATTTGAATAAAGAATGTTTCTGATTTCTGTATTTGCGTTCGGTACTTAAGATCTGATTTCGAGGACGAAATATCTTAAGTGGGGGAGAATGTAGTAGCCCGTGCCCTAATTGAGTAATCAAAGGATTAATGCTAATTAATTGAATTGGGTATTGGACGGATCGGAAGCTCCGAAGGCACGATCGGAAGCTCCGAACAGGATCGGAAGCTCCGATGAGCGATCGGAGGCACCGATCGATATTACGTCAGGCATGACGTGTGGTTGGATCGGAAGCTCCGATCAGGACCGGAGGCTCCGATCACCCCTATCCGGAGTCATCAAGTGATATTTTGACACGTGGCAAATCAGGATCTTCGGAAGCTCCGATGGCAGGATCGGACGTTCCGATCGAGGTTCGGACGTTCCGATCAAGGATCGGAAGTTCCGATCGTTGTCTATAAATAGAAGGCCGAGACTTCACTTTCATTTGCCAATTCCGAGTTCTCCTTTCCTTTCTAGTCCTTTTGGAGCTGTTCTAGTCTTCTTAGGCTTGGTCCGGAGGTCGGAGAGGCGTTCGGTAGTCGTAGCGGAGTTGTGCCCAAGTTCTGGAGGCATCGACATCAAAGGGCTAACGACGGACGAAGGTATAGCTTTTGCTTCCTATAAATATTTAGGAGTATGCAATAACTTAGTTAAGGCTTTTAGAGCACTTTAATGATAGTGGTATCATTTGGCAGTGTAGAGCAGACTATAGGCGTGGACCTAGAGTGGGTAGAGCTTGCACTGTATTGAGGTACGAAAGTACTGTTCGAGATATCCTGACTGAGTATGCATGTATTATGTGACCGCATGATTTATATGCCATGATATTATGCTGCATTCATTTGCATCTTGCTGTATCTCCTTCGAGATGTCTGTTAGTAGGGTTGTACCCTATCCTGTTAGTGGATGGACTTCCATCGATTTGGGTCCGGCGTTTCCACGGTTATCTCGGTATGGGAGCCACATCCTGAAGCGACGGCACAGCGTGCTACATACCAGGGCCCGGTCTGTCTTTGTTATCTGATCCTTGACCTCGAGTCTATAGGGAGTTCACTTTGCATGCATGTATACTCATACTCTCGCACTGAGCATTTTATGCTCACGTCTCGTACTCTGTATTTTCTGGACACCCTATTCCATGGGGCAGGTTTGCGATTGGACGAGGAGGGTGGATCCAGGAGGGGCTAGTCAGTGGTTGGCCAGCTGGAGCTTCGTCTAGGTTTTATTACTGTTGTTTGGGTTTATACAACTATTCGATTTGGTTGTATATTATTGGATAATTACAGATTCCTTTACTTGAGATTGTATAATGTTATTGGTTTCCGCAGTTTTATTCTGATATCTGTTTTATTAAGTTAATTGCATGCCTAAGTTCTGTTTAGTAGGTGATCCGGGTAAGGGTCACTACAATCCTTATCCTTATTAACGGACGACTCAATCGACTAGGAACTGTTTAGAATATACAGTGACTATAAGATGTGTTTCATGATAGCCATCCCCATGTGCCACCACATCTTACATACACTATAATATATTCAAGGTCTTTATCTAAACATCTTATAATATGTCACAACATAATAATATGATAAAAGATAAAGTAAACGCCATTATAAAAGTGTAAATTATATTAAACAAAAGATTGTTTATACATAGAGTCATAAAAGCCCTTAGCCACAAGTTGGCTCACCAGGCACCCACTCTTTCAATCTCCCACTTGCCCTAAAGCCAACTAGTCATACTACGCAGTCCCATTGCTTTGCGATGTTTGTCAAATAATGGTCCTGGCAAGTGCTTAGTAAGTGGATCATCGATATTGTCTGCAGAGGCCACTCTCTCGACAGTGATGTCTCCTCTTTCCACGATCTCCATGATGATGTGGTATTTCCTCAGTACGTGTTTGGATCTTTGATGAGACCTTGGTTCCTTTGCCTGAGCAATGGCACCCGTGTTGTCACAGTACACCGGGACTGGACCAACAACTTCAGGAATAACGCCCAACTCTTGGACGAAATTCCTCATCCAAACAGCCTCTTTAGCAGCAGCTGATGCCGCAATGTATTTTGCCTCAGTGGTGGAATCCGCTGTGGTGTCCTACTTGGAACTCTTCCAAGAGACAGCACCGCCATTGAGCATGAACACAAATCCAGAGGTTGACTTCGAGTCATCCACGTCACTTTGGAAGCTAGAGTCGGTATAGCCTTCCAATTTCAGTTCTCTTCCTCCATATACCATGAACATATTCTTAGTCCTTCGTAAGTACTTAAGAATGTCCTTCACGGCTTTCCAATGCATTTGACCGGGATTGGCTTGATATCTGCTCGTGACACTCAGAGCAAATGCTACATCCGGTCTGGCAGATATCATCTCATACATGATACTACCTATGGCTGACGCATATGGTACATGTGTCATTTTCTCTATCTCTTCATCAGTCTTGGGACACATGGAATTGGATAGAGAAACTCCATGACACATAGGTAGATGTCCTCTCTTGGACCCATCCATTGAAAACCTTTTCAATATGGTTTCGATGTAAGTAGCTTGAGTAAGTCCTATCATTCTCTAAAATCTATCTCTATAGATCTGTATCCCTAGAATATAGGATGCCTCACCCAAATCCTTCATCGAGAATCTACCTGATAACCATATCTTTGTTGACTGCAACATCCCTACATTATTCCCAATGAGTAAGATGTCATCAACATAAAGTACTAAGAATGTCACAGCATCCTTAACTACTTTCTTGTACACGCACGGTTCCTCCGGGTTCTTGATGAAACCAAATTCCTTTATTGTTTCATCAAATTTCTGGTTCCAACTTCTTGATGCTTGTTTGATACCATAGATCGATCTCTGAAGCTTGCATACCTTATGATCGCTTCCCATGGATGTGTATCCCTCAGGCTGCGTTATATAGATCTCTTCCTTAATGTTTCCATTAAGAAATGCAGTCTTCACATCCATTTGCCATATCTCATAGTCATACCAAGCAGCTATGGCAATAAGGATTCTTATGGACTTGAACATTGCAACTGGTGAAAAGGTTTCATCATAGTCAACTCCTTGTCTTTGAGTATAACCTTTCGCCACCAATCGTGCCTTGTAGGTCAATACCTTACCATCAGGCCCAAGCTTTCTCTTGTAGATCCATTTACACCCTATTGGAACAATTCCATCGGGAGGATCTACTAAAGACCAAACTTGATTTGTATGCATCGAATCTATTTCCGACTGCATAGCTTCAAGCCATAAATTTGAATCCGCATCAGAAATTGCTTCCTTGAAGTTTCTTGGATCACATCCAACGTCGGGTTCATCTTGATCCCCTTCAAGAAGAAGACCATATCGAATAGGAGGTCTAGAAGTCCTCTCGGATCTTCTAAGTATAGGCGTGTCCTCTGAAGATTCTTGAGGTATGGGATCATTATTTTGTATTTCGGGTTCTTCTCGAATTTCTTTGAGTTCCATCATCTCGCCTTTCTTATCCAATAAGAACTCCTTTTTCAAGAAGGTGGCATTCCTTGAAACAAACACTTTTGTTTCAGTAGGATGATAGAAATAATATCCGATTGAATTCTTCGGATACCCTACAAAATAACATAAGGTGGATCGACTATCCAACTTATCTCCCACTGTCTGCTTCACGTAAGCTGGACATCCCCAAATCCTCAAGTACGAATACTTAGGAGCTTTGCCATTCCATAACTCGTATGGTGTTTTGTCCACTACTTTGGTGTGGACGTTGTTCAACAACAACACCGCCGTTTCAAGCGCGTAGCCCCAAAACGAAAGTGGAAGCTCAGTGAAGCTCATCATGGATAGAACCATGTCCAACAAAGTTCGATTACGACGCTCCGATACACCATTCAACTGAGGTGTCATAGGAGGAGTCCACTGAGAGAGAATCCCATTCTCTTTCAGATAGTCCAAAAACTCGGTACTTAAGTATTCTCCATCTCGATCCGATCGAAGTGCTTTAATACTTTTACCTAGCTTGTTTTCTACTTCAGCCTTGAATTCTTTGAACTTTTCAAATGCTTCAGACTTATATTTCATTAAATATAAATACCCATACCTTGAATAATCATCAGTAAAGGTAATGAAGTAGGTGTGGCCAAATTGAGTACCAATTCTAAATGGACCACAAACATCTGTATGAATCAAATCCAACAGATTTTGACTACGCTCAGGTTTCCCCTTGAATGGAGATTTAGTCATTTTTCCTTTCAGGCAGGATTCACAAGTAGGTAGAGAGTTAATATCAGACATATCAAACATGCCCTCACTAGCTTGTTCATCCTCCTTGAGAAAATATGACCTAGCCTAGCATGCAAAAGGTTTGCCGGGTTTTGACTATCGATTTTCCTTTTAATTGTTGTTACCGGTTTATCAACATAATTAATTGGAACGTCTTTTAATTTTAAGCTATATAGATCGTTTTCAAGTTGTCCATTTTCAATCAAACATTCATTCTTGTAAATATTGCAAATCCCATTTACAAAATTGCAAGAAAGACCATCTCTATCAAACATAGAAATAGAAATAATGTTTTAATGAAATCTTGGCACAAATAAAAACATCTCTCTCAAAATATAGCTTAAAATCGTTTTGCAAAATTCAAACAAATGTTTCCCATAGCTTTTGGATTCAACTTGGAACCATTCCCAAGCCTTAACTGTGTCTCTTCCATCCTTAGCCTATTACTTCTTGTCATCATTTGCAACTCATTGCAAATGTGAGATCTACATTTGGTATCCAATACCCAAGAAGTAGTATTAAGAAAAACATTTATTTCAATGTAAAACATACCCTTTGGAGTTCGCAACTGCTCGAGGTATTCCTTGCAGTTACGTTTCCAATGACCGGGTTTCTTGCAGTGATGGCAAACTTGTTTAGACTTGTCCAATTTTGCATGTAACATTTGGCCTTGAGATCATGGTCCAACCATTTCTCTAGTTCGGCCAACCTTTCGGCAGTTACATCAGCCGGGGCTGTTTTCGGAGAAGCCTTTTTCTAACACTTAGAAAATCTTTTCCGAACTTAGGACAATCTTAACTTATGGAATCATTCCGTATTTTTTGCGCCAGTAAGTTTGTTTTGTTCGAGAATTAAAACATGTGGATTACGAAGATTCATCATAATGATATACTGAGATGAAACAGACAATTATCGATAATTGTTTAATTAATTTACTAAGACATAAAATAGGCGAAATTTATTTTATGAATCTCACTCCCACTATTTTAACGATTTCACTACCCTCTAGTGAAAACGGGAAACTGTTTTTCTTAGTGGGAACATGGAGTCCAATTGACAAACTATGGTCCCGAATAATATCAGCCAACCATAATTTTCAAAAGGTAGAGCCCAATTGCTTCCAAAGCAACCTCCATGTTTTTACCTCATGTCCAATAAGGGCCCAATAATATGACGTCGTTTATTATGACATGTCAAGATGACCCATCAATATTAAGTTGTGATGGACGGTCGCCATGTGGATCCCCCAATAATATGAGCCGATCCCATGGGAGTTCCACCCAACTTACAACATGTGTCGATCCAATGTACAGCTTTCCGACGAACGGGCCCCCCCAATAATATGAGCCGGACCGTATCCGCGGATAGCATCTCATACATTGATAGTTGATGGAAGGTAGGAACATTTAAACAATATTTAAATTTCCTTTATTTATCTTGATATCAATTTTAAATCATATTTAAAATGAGGGATTTTAATTTTGAAAATTTGTCTCATCATTTAAAATTTGTATGCTTGCGGGATTCATACAATTTAGTCTAAACATGCATACAACAATAATATCATATATTATTTAGGATGATCGATTCCATTTCTAATCGACCCGTGGTTGCCAATCACGAGTCTAAGTCCAATCCTAGGTGATATGCAAGTATGCAATGCAATCCTATTACATTGTGCTTCCAATTTACATTTCTTCAGTCTTTATTGTCTGCTGGGCCCACCTCCGTCTTCAAATATTCATCTCCCACTAAGTCTAATGTATTTACAATAAATAAATATGACAAGTAGGGGATACATTTTATGGGGTGGGAACGGGCCATAAACCAGGCCCACTTTTATTACATATGACAATTCATATTGGGCCATAAACCAGGCCCATTAATAAATCCAACAACAATAAAAACAAATGTAAATTCCTTAACATACACCTACAAAATTGGTCATGGCAATCAATCATCCTTATCCAATAATATTTAATTCAAAATTAATTTATTGGATAACATGCAATGACAATTAAATTTAAAAAGGATAAAATCATATTCCATATATAAAATCTTATTTTACATACAAAATCATATTTTATCTTTTTATCAAATAAAATCATATTTTACATATAAAATCCAATTTTATACATAAAATCATATTTTACTCAATATTTTCATAAGATCATATCTTATCATCAATTGTACCAAAAATAATTAATTTCATAAAATCTGATTTAACGGATAAAATCTATAAATTTTCCAAAAATTCAAATTTATCCAAAATCAATTTTAAAATTTTCGGACTCGAACAATTCGATCCGACGCCTCGTGGACCAATCAAAAACAATTTTCGATCGGACCAAAAATAGAATTTTAACATATTAAAATTTTAATTAAAAATAAAAATAAATTTTTTCGGGCCGCCCGGGACGATCCTGGGCAGCCCGCGCCCCAAAAGGGGCTCGGGCCGGGCAGCTCGTCGCTGCCCCTTGGGCAGCGCCGTGCGCTGCCCTGGGCAGCGATCACATCGCTGCCCATGGGCAGCGCCGTGCCCAGCGCTGCGCTGGGCAGCGATTGTGTTTTGCCCGTCAAAAAAATTTAATTTTTAAAATTTGTTTTGTTTCAAAAACCGAGGCTTAAAAATTTTTGTACAATCGATTAATTTAATCGCTTGATCTGAGCAACCTGGCTCTGATACCACTGTTGGAAAACGGTGTTCAGATCAATCAGAATTGATACCCAGTGCAGCGGAAGTTTTAAAATTTTATATGGAACGATTCCATATCATGGGTATCAAAACTTTACGATTAAATTGTGCGTGTAAAAATTAAATAACAATTAAATTTTTACCTTGAATCTCGAAACGAGATTATGGACACCAACAGATAACTCTTCTCTTGTTGTATATCCCAGGAACTGATGGACGAACAATTCTTCAATCATGTCCACGAACAGAAGTTTAATCCCTCTGATAGATTGCACTAGAAAATCTATCAGAAGTTTCTACGAAGAGAATTAACGAATTTGATCCGTTAAACCAGACTGCAAATTCAAAATTCACAGGCTGGAATTTTCAGAGAGAAAACACAGAGGGGGGCGGCCACTCTAGGTCTCAAAAAACCCTAGTGTTCGAAATTATGAGCCTCTGTTATGTAATTTCTGTACTGCAATAACTTATTTATAATGTGGGCTGCTAACAGGTTAGGGCCCATTAGTAATAAGTTCAAGCCTGACAAGCAAAGCCCGCATGCTCAGAAATTAATATAAAATTCATCGTGACTCAGATTGATAAACCAATTTCACCAATGTGCACAGAAACCATTTCTGCATCTTTTAAAGTCAAGATAAATTTTCTGAATCCGAATTCAGTGATTTCCAAAAATGCCCATCCCTATGTCATTTTAGGAAATCTTACTCTTCTACTCTGATATAAGAAGTCCCACTTCTTTATTCACTAAATTTAACTCTTTAAATTTAATTATCTCAACGGGGATTAAAAATTCATTACTTGTGTGGCCCTCAATGGTTCAGGGATACAACTAGTCGTGGGCTCACAACTCCTTGTGACTCGGAACAACAATTTTCGACTTGCCCATCGAATCATGGTAAGAGCGCCTAGCAACATCGCCCCATGATTCCTTAGGTATCACTGATAGTGCCTGCAAGAACCAATAGATTTTGGTTAGCGTACAGTACGGTCCCTTCATACATATATCCCGATCGAATCAACAACCATTGGTAAATCGAGAGTCGTTCGAGATTCGATAACTATGCAATGCATCTTGAAGATCAAATAGTGACATCGCATGTGCTACTAAGAAACCATTTCTTAAAACACATCATGTCATCTGGCCAGAGATTCGTCACACTAATATCTCCTCAGATTGCATAGGATATCCATACTAGCAAGTATGTGGTGAATCCTTGACAACAAAGCATCGACTCCTATATGTGTCGTAACTGTACCCAATCCCGACACCTGATGACCCCAATAGAGTCGGTAAACGAGTCAAAGTACAATACTAGCATATAGAGTCTCAATGATGTTTCAAGTAGTAAGGACTAATGGTGTACAACCAAAACCGCGGACTTCATCCACTCGATAAGTGATAACCACTTGGAAAGTCCGGATAGGGTAGTTCGATCATTCATCGTATGAATATCCATTTTCATGCTTTGAACATCTCTATGTTCCATACCAATGAAACGTGGTACTCGGCATCGCAAATGCTAGTCTCAATCTCGAGCGATCCTTATCCTTATTAACGGACGGCTCAATCGACTAGGAACTGTTTAGAATATACAGTTACTATAAGATGTGTTTCATGATAGCCATCCCCATGTGCCACCACATCTTACATACACTATAGTATATTCAAGGTCTTCATCTAAACATCTTATAATATGTCACAACATAATAATATGATAAAAGATAAAGTAAACACCATTATAAAAGTGTAAATTATATTAAACAAAAGATTGTTTATACATAGAGTCATAAAAGCCCTTAGCCACAAGTTGGCTCACCGGGCACCCACTCTTTCATTTCATTGTGGTTTAATTTTGTAGTTGGAAAAGACTGTTTGTGCCAAATTTCTTTAAGAATTTGATTTCAGTTTTAAGACTAATATCAAATAGATATTACTTTAATTTTCAGATTTATCATTTAGTTATCGTATAAATCTGATTTTTTTGAAAGTGATACTTTGTCTGAGGGTTTTTTTCACATTAGCTTACAAAATTGTATCCATTATTATATTATTTTTTAAAGAAATTATTGGTATTTGGAAATTTGTTAAAATTAATATTTCTCTATCACATGCATCTTGATTTTTATGGTTTTGATATTTATTATTGGACTATATTGAGGTTAAGTAGACCAATTGTTGCAATATTTGTACCCGCAAGTGCACGGTGTCAAGTTTTAATATATAGATAAATATAGTGTCGATTCCACGAGGAGTAAAATGAAATTATCTAGTACTTGTAATTAAAATAGTCCTAATTTTATTTAGAAAATTAATATTCAGAAGGTTTGCAGCAAAATAGAAATAAGCAATGGAATTTTAATAGCACGCATACAATTTTCATATAAATATCAATAAGAGGAAAAATGGTCTAGAGGTTTAGATTTCACATGTTTTCAACAACAATCACTCCTAAATAATTTATTTTCATGAATTCCTTTCAATTAAGAATCAAGAACACTTAAGTGTATTATTCCCTCTCCCGAGTGCCAAATAATATGTATCAACTACAGTTCAATTCCAATATCCCTATTAAGAATCTACTTGTAGTGATCTATGTAAAACAATGTTATTCTAAAGGCTTTGTCAAAATTATACACTCTTCCGAGTTATACAAATAATTAACAGTGTTATTTCTATTGGTCCTATTCAAAATCGCCTCTGTCGAGTGCCATATTTCAAATAAATATTACAATTCAATTATAAATCAAGTAATTGAAAAGACATTCAATTCTAGAAAATAATTAATTTCGAAGAACTCAAATCAAATAAATTCAAAAACTCATGAAAGTGTCTATACCATGTTCCATCCGACCTCTAGATTCTAAATATTTAGTTCATAATCGAATTTAAATAAACAAAAGACATGTTTATAAATCCCAACATCAAATCAATAAATATATAATTCAAAGGAAGAAAACAAATCCGTAGTCAGTCTTCTGTGTCAAGTCGATCGATCTCCGTCTTTGTTGATTGATGTCATTCTCTCCAAAATCACGTTCAAGCTCTCCAAATTATGTCTGATGTGTGTGGCGGCTGATGACCTCCTCTAGGGTCAGAAACTCTCTTTTATATGGCCTCCAAATCTTCCAAGAAAAAGCCCACAAAAATACCCGAGTTTCCTTACAAAATAAAATTCTCACGTCTGAATTTTCCGTCGCGCGGGCGCACAACTAACATAGCGCGGGCGCGCTGCACTCACGCATTACAAAATTTCGCTAACTCTTTCGCAGCGCGGGGGCGCTGGCATGATGGCGCGGGCGCGCTGCCAGTTCGAACTTCAGCATTTTTCTCACTTCTTCAAATCTTGATTTCCGCACTTTTTTCATACTTTTTGTCTTATTTTCACTTGAACTCATCAAATTCAATTATTTCCTGCAAACACAAAAACAACAACAAAATCACGCAATATCTCCCAATAAACCACAAAAGCCAAGTAATATCATAAACAAATTAAGTGCACAAAATGCACTTATCAAATACCCCCAAACTTGAACTTTTGTTCGTCCCGAACAACACTAACACAAAACCCAAAACTTCATACACATACAACAAGAAGAATCATCAAGAAATACTATGGATCAATGGCCTCAGCGTGGATTTCAAAAAAAATTTCAAATCCAATCATATCTAACCTACTAACACTTGAAAAATTATTTAACAAGAAAAATATCTCAACCTCGTAAACTTATAAACTCTGCAACTCACGTTTCAAAATACTCTTCTCCGAATTCAATTCAAACATTTACAGATCATGAGGACTTTCAAGGTAGCACAAGATCAAAGTTAAGGATATTCAATAAAAAACACTCACAATCAGGTTAGTTCAAAGAAAAATAGTGTGTGCATGTTTCGATAAAAAAATTCATACTCATTAAAAGTGTCAATCGACAATCCATAGGCTAGACTCTCGCAACCCCTCTCCACTAGTATATTGGGCAACTGTGACTCGGTCAATAAGACTTAATCGGCTTGTAATGTAAGGCTTGGCTCATGGCTACAAACGAAGGAATAAAAATTCAAAAGAGGGAGTAAATTATGCTCAATCTCTAATTTCCTCTCCTTTTCATTCAAATTACACACCTCTTCTTCACGTCATTGACTTTATCATTCTTTTCTTGATTTTTCATCATGTTTCTCTCTTTTTTTTTCACAAACATTTTCAATCCCCTTTTCATCATTTTTTTCTTTCTTTTCACCACTACCTTTTTTTATTTTTTTATTTTATTTTCAATTCTTTCACCACACAATTCCATATTCACAAATATAAACTAAGAGCATAAAAAAAATCTAACATTCAAATTACTCCCTTAAAGGTAGGAAATAGTGTTTAAGCTATTCATAGGTAGTAAATGTAGGACCTTGAAACGATGCCGAATGGGAGTTTATCACAAATTTGCATGCATGCCATTCGTTTTTTAATAAGGCTCAAACAAGGTACTAGGGACAACATGCATCAATAGGTAGCTTGAAAGGCACAAACAACTTTTCAGAAAAATTGCGTAAATTATTCCTAATCACAGTTATGCCCGTATTTCGCCTCGAGGGGTGTCCGAACTAATTCTAGACCAGTTTCAATCCACAATTAAATCATACGAATTTCAATCAGTGTAGAATAAATAATCATCAACAGTAAACGATGATTTTCAACAAATTTCAGATTGTACCTCAAGTACTCATATAATTCGTGAAAGCTCAAAGGGAAATTAGGGATAAAATATTTTTTTTCAATGAAAATCAGGCCCAATATTCAAACAATGCCTCAATCACATCTATATCTGTATGTTTCAAAATTCAGATTCAAGCACAAATCACAGAGTATATAAGAGTTCAATAGTTTAATTGGTTCCATCAGTTCAAAATTTTGGTCAAATAGGCAGATATTCATGGATTTTCATTACAAAACACAAATTTTTCATCATTGGCCATCTTTCCATTTCTTTCTTGACATCTTGCAACATTCACTCATCCAACAACTTAAACTCAACTGAACATAACAACTCAAATCAACACCAATAATCACTTTAACACGAGCAACTATTCAAAACACCAAGCAAAAACAAAACTACCTAAAATCCAAAACAAACTACTCAACATAAACAACAGCAACAAAAACATTCATCAAATATAAAACACCCCCCAAACTTAGGTACATTAATTTTCCACAATGATATGACAAGAAAAAGTAAAGAACATGTACCTTAGGTAACGACCATCAGTGGTTGCCACCATCCTCATCATCAAAAGGAGGGGGCTGCTAAGTAGGACCATTTGTGGGCTACCACTGTGGTGGTGGAGGGAATGGATATGAAGAACTCGCAGCACCCGAAAACTGATGAGCCAGTGCCGATGTAAAATCCATCATGTAGTGCATAAAGACTCTGGACTCCTGCTGAAATGTCAGTTGCTGACACATCGCCTCCTCTAGATAAGTAACTCGATCAGTCAAAGTAGGAGGTGCAACAGGACGGGGTGCTGCTTCTTGGCGAGCAGATACTCGAGCATTAAACTCCCTTCTTTTAGCACGGGCATGCCTCTCAGGCTCTGGCACAAATCTCCTTGAAGGTACAGAAGGAATCGAATTTCGTACTTTCAACAACTCCTTGATATCAGGCCATGTCTGTTGGAAAACTGGCGAGTTCCCAGACCAATTACGATTGATACCCGGTGCAGCGGAAGTTTAAAAATTTTTCATGGAACGTTTCCATGGTATGGGTATCAACCGTTCATCGATTGAATTACGTGTGTGTAAAATTTAAATAACAATTAAATAAATTTTACCTCAAATCTCGCAACGAGATTAATGGACACCAACAGAACAATTCTGCTCTTGTTGTCTCTCCCTGGAACCGATGAACTCCTTCAATCAGGTCCACGAACAGAGGTTTAATCCCTCTGATAGATTGCACTAGAAAATCTATCAGAAGTTTTCTGCGAAGAGAATACACGAATTTGATTCGTTATTCCTTACTGCGATTCAAAATCACAGACCGGAATTTTCTCGGGCAGAGGGGAGGGGTCGGCCGAAAACGTTTTGAGAGGGGTAGGGTTTCGAAAATCCTGTCTCAAAAATTATGACCTATTCTGTGTAATTTCTGTACTGAAATAACTTATTTATAATGCAGGCCACTAACACCTTAGGGCCCATTAGTCATAAGCTGGGGCCCGACAAGCAAAGCCCACTCGTTCAGAAATTAATATAAAATTCATCGTGACTCCGATTGATGAAACGATTTCACCAATGTGCACAGAAACCATTTCTGCACGTTTTAAAGTCAAAATAAATTTTCCTGAATCCGAATTCAGTGGTTTCCAAAAATGTCCATCCCTATGTCATTTTAGGAAATCCTACTCCCTTACTCTTATTTAAGAAGTCCAACTCCTTAGTTCATTAAATTTAACTCTTTAAATTTAACTATCTCAACGGGGATTAAAACTCCATTACACTGTGTGACCCTCAATGGTTCAGGGATACAGCTAGCCGTGGGCTCACAACTCCTTGTGACTCGGAACAACACTTTCCGACTTGCCCAACGAATCATGGTAAAGCGCCTAGCAACATCGCCCCATGATTCCCTAGGTATCACTGATAGTGCCTACAAGAACCAGTAGATTTTGGTTAGCGTACAGTACGGTCCCTTCATCCATATATCCCGATCGAATCAACAACCATTGGTATATCGAGAGTCGCTCAAGATTCGATAACTATGCAATGCATCTTGAAGATCAAATTAGTGACATCGCATGTGCTACTAAGAAACCATTTCTTAAATCACATCAAGTACTCTGGCCAGAGATTTGTCACACTAATATCTCCTCAGATCGCATAGGATATCCACACTCGCAAGTATGTGGTGAATCCTTGACAACAATGCATTGACTCCTACATGTGTCGTAACTGTACCCAATCTCGACACCTGATGACCCCCTCAGAGTCGGTAAACGAGTCAAAGCACAGTACTAGCATATAGAGTCTCCATGATGTTTCAAGTCGTAAGGACTAATGGTGTACAACCAAAACCGCGGACTTTATCCACTCGATAAGTGATAACCACTTGGAAAGTCCGGATAGGGTAGTTCGACTATTCATCCTATGAATATCCATTTGCATGCTTCGAACATCTCCATGTTCCCTACCAATGAAACGTGGTACTCCGCATCGCAAATGCTAGTCTCAAACTCGAGCGATCCTTATCCTTATTATCGGACGGCTCAATCGACTAGGAACGGTTTTAGAATATACAGTGACTATAAGATGTATTTCATGATAGACATCTCCATGTTCTACCACATCTTACATACACTATAGTATATTCAAGGTCTTTATCAAAACAACAATAGTATATCACAATATAACAATATGAAGTAATATAAAGTCATTGCCATAAAAGTGTAAATAATATTAAACAAAAGATTGTTTATACAAAGAGTCAACAAAACCCATAGCCACACAGTTGGCTCACTGGGCACCCACTCTTACAATCTCCCACTTGCCCTATAGCCAACTAGTCATACTACGTAGACCCATTGCTTCGCGATGTTTGTCAAACAATGGTCCTGGCAAAGGCTTAGTAAGTGGATCAGCGATATTGTCTGCAGAGGCCACTCGTTCGACACTGATGTCTCCTCTTTCCACAATCTCCCGGATGATGTGGTATTTCCTCAGTACGTGTTTGGATCTTTGATGAGACCTTGGTTCCTTTGCTTGAGCAACGGCACCCGTGTTGTCGCAGTACACCGGGACTGGACCAACAAATTCAGGAATGACGCCCAACTCTTGGACGAAATTCCTCATCCAAACGGCCTCTTTAGCAGCAGCTGATGCTGCAATGTATTCAGCCTCAGTGGTGGAATCCGCTGTGGTGTCCTGCTTGGAACTCTTCCAAGAGACAGCACCGCCATTGAGCATGAACACAAATCCAGAGGTTGACTTCGAGTCATCCACATCACTTTGGAAGCTAGAGTCGGTATAGCCTTCCAGTTTGAGTTCTCGTCCTCCATAAACCATGAACATATTCTTAGTCCTTCGCAAGTACTTAAGAATGTCCTTCACGGCTTTCCAATGCATCTGACCAGGATTAGACTGATATCTGCTCGTGACACTCAGAGCAAATGCTACATCCGGTCTGGTAGATATCATCCCATACATGATACTACCTATAGCTGACGCATATGGTACATGTGTCATATTCTCTATCTCTGCATCAGTCTTGGGACACATAGACTTGGATAGAGAAACTCCATGACACATGGGTAGATGTCCTCTCTTGGACCCATCCATTGAAAACCGTTTCAATATGGTATCGATGTAGGTTGATTGAGTGAGTCCTATCATTCTCTTAGATCTATCCCTATAGATCTGTATCCCAAGAATGTAGGATGCCTCACCCAAATCCTTCATCGAAAATCTACCTGATAACCATATCTTTGTTGACTGCAACATCCCTACATCATTCCCAATGAGTAGGATGTCATCAACATAAAGTACTAAGAATGTTACCGCATCCTTAACTACTTTCTTGTACACGCAAGGTTCCTCCGGGTTCTTGATGAAACCAAAATCTTTTATTGTTTCATCAAATTTCTGGTTCCAACTTCTTGATGCTTGTTTTAGACCATAAATTGATCTCTGAAGCTTGCATACCTTATGCTCGCTTCCCATGGATGTGAACCCCTCAGGCTGCCTCATATAGATTTCTTCCTTAATGTCTCCATTAAGAAAAGCAGTCTTCACATCCATTTGCCATATCTCATAGTCATACCATGCAGCTATGGCAATTAGGATTCTTATGGACTTGAACATTGCAACTGGTGAAAAGGTTTCGTCATAGTCAACTCCTTGCCTTTGAGTATAACCTTTCGCCACCAATCGCGCCTTGTAAGTCAATATCTTACCATCAGGCCCAAGCTTTCTTTTGTAGATCCATTTACACCCTATTGGAACAATTCCATCGGGAGGATCTACTAAAGACCAGACTTGGTTAGTATGCATCGAATCCAATTCAGACTGCATAGCTTCAAGCCATAAATTCGAATCCGCATCAGAAATTGCTTCCTTGAAGCTTCTTGGATCACATCCAATGTCGGGTTCATCTTGACCCTCTTCAAGAAGAAGACCATATCGAACTGGAGGTCTAGAAGTCCTCTCGGATCTTCTAGGTGCAGGCGTGTTCAGCAATGGTTCCTGAGGTGTGGGATCGTTATTTTGTATTTCGGGTTCTTCTCGAACTTCTTCGAGTTCCATCATCTCGCCTTTCTTATCCAATAAGAACTCCTTCTCCAAGAAGGTGGCATTCCGTGAAACAAACACCTTTGTTTCAGCAGGATAATAGAAATAATATCCGATTGAATTCTTCGGATACCCCACAAAATAACACAAGCTGGATCGACTATCCAACTTATCTCCCACTGTCCGCTTCACGTAAGCAGGACATCCCCAAATCCTCAAGTACGAATACTTAGGAGCTTTGCCATTCCATAACTCGTATGGTGTTTTGTCCACTGCTTTAGTGTGGACGTTGTTCAACAACAATACCGCCGTTTCAAGCGCATAGCCCCAAAACGAAGGTGGAAGCTCAGTGAAGCTCATCATTGATCGAACCATGTCCAACAAAGTTCGATTACGACGCTCCGATACACCATTAAGCTGTGGTGTCATAGGAGGAGTCCACTGAGAGAGAATCCCATTCTCTTTTAGATAGTCCAAAAACTCGGTACTCAAGTATTCTCCACCTCGATCCGATCGAAGTGCTTTAATACTTTTACCTAGCTTGTTTTCTACTTCAGCCTTGAATTCTTTGAACTTTTCAAATGCTTCAGACTTATATTTCATTAAATATAAATACCCATACCTTGAATAATCATCAGTAAAGGTAATGAAGTAGGTGTGGTCATGTTGAGTCCCTACTCTAAATGGACCACAAACATCTGTATGGATCAAATCCAACAGATTCTGACTATGTTCAGGCTTCCCCTTAAAAGGAGATTTAGTCATTTTCCCTTTTAGGCAGGATTCACAAGTAGGTAGAGAGTTAATATCAGACATATCAAACATGCCCTCTCCCACTAGCTTGTTCATCCTCCTTGAGGAAATATGACCTAGCCTAGCGTGCCAAAGGTTTGCCGGGTTTTGACTATCGATTTTCCTTTTGTTTGTTGTCGCCGGTTTGTCAATACAATTCACTGGAACGTCTTTTAGTTTTAAATTGTATAGATCGTTTTCAAGTTGTCCATTTCCAATTAAACATTCATTCTTGTAAATATTGCAAATCCCATTCACAAAATTACAAGAATAACCATCTCTATCAAGCATAGAAATAGAAATAATGTTTTTAATTAAATCTGGCACAAATAAAACATCTCTCAACAATAATTTAAAACCATTCTGCAAAATCAAACAAACATCTCCTATGGCCGTAGCTTCAACTCTGGAACCATTCCCGAGCCTCAGCTGGGTCTCACCCATTCTAAGCCTGCGACTTCTTGTCATCACCTGCAAATCATTGCAAATGTGAGATCCACATCCGGTATCCAATACCCAAGAAGTTGTATTAAGTGACATGTTTATTTCGATATAGAACATACCCTTTGCAGTTCCCAACTGCTCAAGATACTCCTTGCAGTTGCGCTTCCAATGACCCGGCTTCTTGCAGTAATGGCAAACATCCTTGGATTTTCCATCGTTTGAAACCTTTGTCTTTTGCTTCTTCTCGGGTTCCACTTTCTTGGGTGGGGCAGAACGTTTCTTGCCCTTCATACTTGGCCCCTTCTTAGCAGAAGATGAGGAGCCCACCAAGAAAGCTGGCTTATCCTTCTTAAGTGTGGATTCATATGTAACGAGCATATTGACCATCTCTTCAAGGGTGGCCTCTATCTTGTTCATATTAAAATTTATCACGAATCCATCAAATGAAGAAGGAAGAGATAGAAGCAGCAAGTCCACATTGAGTTCATGCTCCAACACCAAATCAAGGGTCGCTAACTTCTGTAT
The DNA here is from genome assembly GCF_033568475.1 of Henckelia pumila. Lineage (NCBI taxonomy): Eukaryota > Viridiplantae > Streptophyta > Magnoliopsida > Lamiales > Gesneriaceae > Henckelia > Henckelia pumila. Next base: position 12,638,614 of record NC_133120.1, read on the forward strand.
GAGCCAAATCACTCGTACCCCATGATCACGGACCGAAGTCCCTTCACGCATGCGGCACGTCATCAACTCCTTAACAGTAGAGAACCTTTCAGCCCTCGACTGAGCCCCAAAAAGTTCCTTGAGTTGCGTGTGAATGTCAGCAGCATTCACCGTGTCCTCAAATCGCCTCTGGAGTTCATCAGACATCGAGGCTTGCATATAGCATTTGGTCTTGATGTCATGGTCACACCATGCATCAAGTTTGGCCAATTCCTCCGGACTTATGTCAGCTGGTGCTTCCTTCGGAGGTGCTTTCTCTAACACGTAGAGCATTTTCTCCGAAGTTAAGACAATCTTCAACTTCCGGAACCATTCCGTATAGTTGGCGCCAGTCAGCTTGTTTTGTTCGAGGATCGAGAATAAAGGATTTCGCGAATTCATTGTATGAAATACTGAAAAGGAAAAACAGACATATATCAATGATTGTTTAACAATTTACTAAGACATAAAATAGGCGAATTTAATTTTATGAATCTCACTCCCACTATTTTAACGATTTCACCACCCTCTAGTGAAAACGGGAAACTTTTTCCTTAGTGAGAACATGGAGTCCAATTGACAAACTTATGGTCCCGAATAATATCAGCCAACCATAATTCTCAAAAGGTAGAGCCCAATTGCTTCCAAAGCAACCCCCATGTGTTTACCTCATGTCCAATAAGGGCCCAATAATATGACGCCGTTTAAAGTGACATGTCAAGATGACCCATCAATATTAAGTTGTGATGGACGGTCGCCATGTGGATCCCCCAATAATATGAGCCGATCCCATGGGAGTTCCACCCAACTTACAACATTTGTCGATCCAATGTACAGCTTTCCGACGGACGGGCCCCCCCAATAATATGAGCCGGACCGTATCCGCGGGTAGCATCACATACATTGACCGTTGATGGAAGGTAGGAACATTTAAACAATATTTAAATTTCCTTTATTTATCTTGATATAAATTTTAAATCATATTTAAAATGAGGGATTTTATTTATAAAAATATTTGTCTCATCATATTTAATTTATTGCATGCATTGCCGGATTCACGCAATTTATGTCTAAACATGCATACAATCATAATATCACATATTATATAGGATGATCGATTCCATTTCTAATTGACCCGTGGTTGCCAATCACGGGTCTTAGTCCAATCCTAGGTAATATGCAGTATGCAAATGCAATCCTATTACATATGCTTCCAATTTACATTTCTTCAGTCTTCATTGTCTGCTGGGCCCACCATCTTCAAATCTTGATCTCCCACTAAATCTAATGTATTTACAATAAATAACAATGACAAGTAGGGGATACATTTTTAGGGGGTGGGAACGGGCTATAAACCAAGCCCACTTTTATTACATATGACATTCATACCGGGCCATAAACCAGGCCCATTAATAAAACCAACAACAATAAAGACAAAATGTAAATTCCTAACATACACCTACAAAATTGGTCATGGCAATCGATCATCCTTATCCAATAACATTTAATTCAAAATTAATTTATTGGACAACATGCTGTGACAATTCAAATTTAAACAAGATAAAATCATATTTTATATATAAAATCACATTTCACATATAAAATCATATTTTATCTCCATATCAAATAAAATCATATTTTATCTATAAAATCCAATTTTACAAATAAAATCATATTTTACTTAATATATCATAAGATCATATCTTATCATCAATTGTACCAAAATAATTGATTTCAAAATTCAATTTACGGATAAAATATTAAAATTTTCCAAAAATTCAAATTTATCCAAAATCAATTTTAAAATTTACGGACTCGAACAATTCGATCCGAAATCTCGTGAACCAATCAAAAACAATATTTGACCGGACCAAAAATAAAATTTTAACATATTAAAATTAATTTTTAATAAAATATTAATTTTTCCCGCGGGCCACCCGGGACACTCCCGGGTTGGCCCGCACCCGGGGCGCGGGCCGGGGCAGCCCGGCTGCCCCCTTAGGGCAGCAACGCTTGCTGCCCTGGCGGCGCCTGGCGCCGCCGCTGCCGCCCCTGGGCGGCGCTGTGCGCCGCCCTGGGCGGCGCCGAGCGCTGCCCTGCGCAGCGCCCAGCGCTGCGCTGGGCAGCGCACAGCGCTGCCCTGGGCAGCGCCGTGCGCCGCCCCTGGGGGCAGCGACCATCGCTGCCCCCTCCGGGCAGCGATCCAATCGCTGCCCGGGTTTCGCTCCCGGAAAAAATTTTTTTTTTTTATTAAAAATATTTATTTTGTTTCAAAAACCGAGACTCAAAAATTTTGTACAATTGATTAATTCAATCGATTGATCTGAGCAACCTGGCTCTGATACCACTGTTGGAAAACTGGCGAGTTCCCAGACCAATTACGATTGATACCCGGTGCAGCGGAAGTTTAAAAATTTTTCATGGAACGTTTCCATGGTATGGGTATCAACCGTTCATCGATTGAATTACGTGTGTGTAAAATTTAAATAACAATTAAATAAATTTTACCTCAAATCTCGCAACGAGATTAATGGACACCAACAGAACAATTCTGCTCTTGTTGTCTCTCCCTGGAACCGATGAACTCCTTCAATCAGGTCCACGAACAGAGGTTTAATCCCTCTGATAGATTGCACTAGAAAATCTATCAGAAGTTTTCTGCGAAGAGAATACACGAATTTGATTCGTTATTCCTTACTGCGATTCAAAATCACAGACCGGAATTTTCTCGGGCAGAGGGGAGGGGTCGGCCGAAAACGTTTTGAGAGGGGTAGGGTTTCGAAAATCCTGTCTCAAAAATTATGACCTATTCTGTGTAATTTCTGTACTGAAATAACTTATTTATAATGCAGGCCACTAACACCTTAGGGCCCATTAGTCATAAGCTGGGGCCCGACAAGCAAAGCCCACTCGTTCAGAAATTAATATAAAATTCATCGTGACTCCGATTGATGAAACGATTTCACCAATGTGCACAGAAACCATTTCTGCACGTTTTAAAGTCAAAATAAATTTTCCTGAATCCGAATTCAGTGGTTTCCAAAAATGTCCATCCCTATGTCATTTTAGGAAATCCTACTCCCTTACTCTTATTTAAGAAGTCCAACTCCTTAGTTCATTAAATTTAACTCTTTAAATTTAACTATCTCAACGGGGATTAAAACTCCATTACACTGTGTGACCCTCAATGGTTCAGAGATACAGCTAGCCGTGGGCTCACAACTCCTTGTGACTCGGAACAACACTTTCCGACTTGCCCAACGAATCATGGTAAAGCGCCTAGCAACATCGCCCCATGATTCCCTAGGTATCACTGATAGTGCCTACAAGAACCAGTAGATTTTGGTTAGCGTACAGTATGGTCCCTTCATCCATATATCCCGATCGAATCAACAACCATTGGTATATCGAGAGTCGCTCAAGATTCGATAACTATGCAATGCATCTTGAAGATCAAATTAGTGACATCGCATGTGCTACTAAGAAACCATTTCTTAAATCACATCAAGTACTCTGGCCAGAGATTTGTCACACTAATATCTCCTCAGATCGCATAGGATATCCACACTCGCAAGTATGTGGTGAATCCTTGACAACAATGCATTGACTCCTACATGTGTCGTAACTGTACCCAATCTCGACACCTGATGACCCCCTCAGAGTCGGTAAACGAGTCAAAGCACAGTACTAGCATATAGAGTCTCCATGATGTTTCAAGTCGTAAGGACTAATGGTGTACAACCAAAACCGCGGACTTTATCCACTCGATAAGTGATAACCACTTGGAAAGTCCGGATAGGGTAGTTCGACTATTCATCCTATGAATATCCATTTGCATGCTTCGAACATCTCCATGTTCCCTACCAATGAAACGTGGTACTCCGCATCGCAAATGCTAGTCTCAAACTCGAGCGATCCTTATCCTTATTATCGGACGGCTCAATCGACTAGGAACGGTTTTAGAATATACAGTGACTATAAGATGTATTTCATGATAGACATCTCCATGTTCTACCACATCTTACATACACTATAGTATATTCAAGGTCTTTATCAAAACAACAATAGTATATCACAATATAACAATATGAAGTAATATAAAGTCATTGCCATAAAAGTGTAAATAATATTAAACAAAAGATTGTTTATACAAAGAGTCAACAAAACCCATAGCCACACAGTTGGCTCACTGGGCACCCACTCTTACAATGTCACCCCCGCAGCAACACATAAATCAGTGATCAGAGACGGTAAAGCAAGACCACCTGTGGTTCGCCCGGCTACCACCTTAAAAATCGTATCTTGACAAATCTGGCCCAAATCGATGGTCTTGCCCACGAGAATACAATAAACCAAAAGCACTCTCTCATGTGTAACTTCATGGTCATGATCAGTGGGTTTCAATCTTGCACAAACAAAGGTGTACCACAGTTTTGCATCGTCCACCAAATCAGTTTTCTTCAAAATGTGTGGCATATTCTCTTGACCCAAGCGCCACTCAGCTCCTGGTACACATAACCGCCTCAAAACAGAATCATGATCAACTACCTCATCCTTGAACTCAGCATATTCATCATGCATTAAAGAAGGAATCTCATAAATAGTGTTTATGGTGTGTGCATCAAAAGGTACCAATTTACCTCTCACTAATACCCGCATCCCATCATTTCCCACTTTCAGATTAGCGTAAAATTCTCTAACTAGAGACATCACAACATCCATAGGTGGTTTGACAAAAGTAGCCCAATGTCTAGCAAATACCGTCCTCCCAACCGCATAAACAGGATGGTCGGGGTCAAAACCACTCGTCATATCAAATCCTCTTTCGGCCAGCATACTCTTAGACAAGAGTTTTTTATAGTGTTCGGCCGCTTTCTCATCCCAAAAACGATGATCGTCATAGGCCGAAGCGGATGAAGAAGATGCCCCAAGTTTTTGTTTTCTTTTAGGAGCCATTTGACAAACACTTTGTAGGCACACTCACAATAGAAAAAAATTTCAATTGAAACCTCACACCAATCTCCCCCAAACTTCAATTCACGAACTAGAAAATGATAAAACACCACAACAAAGAGCACCACCCCACAAATACAATCAAACCAACCCGACAATATCACTCCAAAGTCAATAAACGCAACTTCAACAATCACTACAATACTTGGAATTGGAAATTACCACAACGAATAACTTACTTCGGATCGTGATAGGAGTATAGTCAAAGCAACAAATCCACCCCTTGAACCAACAAAAATCTGAGCTCCCTGTTGAACCTATGAAACCTAGCGTCCCATAGAGTATGGTAAGGAAGATGAAGAATGTATGGGAGAGATATATGGAATGAGAGAAGAGTGGATATGGAAGAAAATATAGAAGGTTGAAGAAGGAGATATAAACGAAGAAGATGAGGCGTGAGGATGGAAGAAGTTTGGGGGTTAGGGATTTAGAAGAAGTGGTAAAGAAATATGAAGATCGGGGTGATTTTAGTCTTTAAAACACGTTGCGTGGGCGCGAATTGGAGACGGGGCGAGCGCGCCTTGGTATCGCACTTCAAATTAATTTCGTTCCAAACGTCGCATGGGCGCTCAAGATGGGTAGGGCGGGCGCGCTGCAGTATCGCACTTCAAATTAATTTATGAGCAGCCATAGCGCGGGCGCGCATAGGAGAAGGGGCGAGCGCACGATAGGTTCGAATTGCATGTTTCAAAGCCTGAAAAATTTTAGAAAATTGACAAAAATTAGGCTTAAAAAATTGACCATAATGCACTGAAAATAATTAATTAACAAAAATTTAAATAAAATGAAAACAAAAGTAAATAAACTATAGGAAAGAGCTTGGGTTGCCTCCCAAGTAGTACTTGGTTTATAGTCGTCAGCTCGACTTTCACCGGTCTTAGGTATTCCCATTCTCTTTTACTCGCCAAATATATTCCACGAACTGTCTTTTAAATTTTGCTTTTTTTTTCGTGGTTTTCTTCTTTGGCGAACTTGGTTCTTTCTTCTTTGATGATTCAACCACAATAACAGTCTTTTGACAACCCTCCAGCTTCACAATTGGCTCAATCATACATAATTCCTTGATGGGTGGATTTGATGCCTTCATGAATATATTAAAAATTACTCGTTCGCCTTCCACACCCATCGACAATTTACCATTCACTTCAATTTTTGCATCCGCCGTAGCCAAAAATGGTCTCCCAAAAATCAATGGCATGACGTGCTCTTCTTCCATATCCAAAATCACAAAATCCATCGGAAAGATGAATTTATCCACCTTGATGAGTACATATTCTACGACACCTCGTGGATACTTGATGCTTCCATCTGCCAACTGCAGAGTGATCGATGTCGGCTTCATCTCTCCAAGATCCAATGCCCTGTAAACAGAAAATGACATTAAATTAATACTGACCCCTAAATCACATAATGCAGTAGTAATATGAGATCCACCAATTGAAAAAGGAATAGTAAAACTCCCTGGATCCTTAAGTTTTTGTGGCATTTTCTTTTGTAGCACGGCACTGCATTCTTTAGTTAGATTGACCACTTCATTCTCATGCAGCCTCCTTTTCTTGGACATCACCGCCTTGATGAAATTTGCATAGTTTGACATTTGCTCCAAAGCATCAGCAAAGGGGATGTTGATATGAATCTTCTTGAAAATCTCCAAGAATTTGGAGAACTGCTCATCCAAAGCCTTCTTCTTGAACCTTTGGGGATATGAAAGTGGAGGCTTGTACATCGGTTTCTGCTCAGTTTCAATTCCTTCTCTTCTACTTTCTTCTCTTCAACAGTAGCTTTTTCAGTCTTTTCAGATGGCTTGCTCTCACGATTTCCTTCTTCATTATCCACTTGTTTCCCACTCCTCAACGTGATAACATTACACTGATCCTTCGGATTTACCTCTGTGTTGCTTGGAAACTGGCCTCTGTTGTTATCTTTTAAAGCGTTTGCCACTTGCCTAATGCTAGTCTCCATAGATTGAAGCACAATGCCCATGTTGGCCACATGCATCTCTAAACCGTCAAGGCGAGTCTCAGTCCTCGCCATCCTCTTACTCGATTCCTGCACAAAATTACTAACAACATCCTCCAAAGATGGCTTACCCTCACCCTAAATTGTATTGTACTCCGAAGGAGGATTCAACACGTTTTTATTGTTAGCGTAATAAAAATTTTCATGATTTCTCAAACCTGAGTGATAAGTGTTGAGAACAGGATTACCCCTATAGCCTCCATATCCTCGGTAACCATTAGGATTGAGATAATTCACTTCCTCTGGAGGATGAGATCCTTCAATGGCAACTGAAACTCGAGCTGAATCTGCAACATTCAGCTTATTCAACGCAGCAACTTGTGTAGTCAACGCAGATAATTGTGCAGTGATAGATGTAAGAGGATCGACGCTATACACTACCACAGGTTTCTTGACACCCATACGCTCAGATAGTCATTGAAAACCATTGATAAACATTTGTTCCAGCATATCATAGGCCTATACAGGGTCTTTAGCAAAGATGGTACCTCCAGCAGCAGAGCCCATCGACAATCGAGTAGGCGCGTTCAGCCCATTGTAAAACCACTCAATCGGCTCCCAATCTACAAAATTGTGGTTAGGACTGTAACGACCCACTGTATGAAGATGGGTCTTTTCAGCGTACTTATGTACTCACTCACACGCACCCCGAGAAACTTCCTATGGGGTCACCCATCCTAAAATTGCCCCAAGTCAAGCACGCTTAACTTTGGAGTTCTTATATGATGAGCTCCCAAAAAGAAGATGCACCTTCTTGATATGAGTAGTACTTATGAAATCTTTTAAACTCTCCTCAACTATGCAGTCCCATACCTACACAATCTCAGAATCCCCTCATTCTGGCAAGATCGGTTCATTCATGTCTCCCTCCGCCTACAAGCCTACCAGGAGCCGCTCATTTTCCGTGCAACCTCTTGACACCGTCGATCACTCCTCGCCTCCTCATCCCCGAGCATCACATGCCCACCAGCTTCCGCTTGGTTCATCCCCGAACCATACCGTACTAAGAGAGGTCGTCTCTGATACCATTTGTAACGATCCACTGTATCAAGACGGGTCTTTCCAGCATGCTTATGTCCTCACTCACACGCACCCTGAGAAACTTCCCAGGGGGTCACCCATCCTAAAATTGCCCCAAGTCAAGCACGCTTAATTTTGGAGTTCTTATATGATGAACTCCCAAAAAGAAGATGTACCTTCTTGATATGAGTCTTACATATGAAATCTTTTAAACTCTCCTCAACTATGCAGTCCAATACCTACACAGTCTCAGAATCCCTCTTATTCCGGCAGGATCGGTTCATTCATGTCTTCCTCCGCCTAGAAGCCTACCAGGAGCCGCTCATTATCTGTGCAACCTCTTGGCACCGGCGATCACTCCTCGCCTCCTCAGCCCTGGGCGTCACAAGGACAACGTCTAATTAAATCTTTATACCTTTCCCACGCTTCGTAAAGCCGTTCAAAGTCCATCTGCCTAAAGGTGTTGATTTCTATCTTCAATTGGGTGGATTTGGAAGGTGGAAAATATTTCTCAAGAAACTTGACTGCCATCTCTTCCCAAGTAGTGATGTTCCTAGCGGCAACGACTGCACCCAACTCCGTGCCTGATCCCTGAGAGAAAAAAGAAATAACCATAAGTGAATAATATACTCAGAAACACCATTCATCTTTACCCTAATGGTAATCTCCAAGAAAGTTCGCAGGTGTAAATGAGGATCAGTAGTTGCACTCCTATTAAACTGGTTCTGCTGAACCATGTTGATCAAGGCAGACTTTAGTTCAAAATTATTGGCATTTATGGTCCCTCGAGCGATTCCAAAATAGTGAGCCTGGATTGTCAGCTTGAAATGGTCTCTAATTGGCACCAAGGGAACTTGATTCACATTCTCTTCAGCCATTCTATCAACTTCTTGTCTTCTCGCTCTTCTCAAAGCACGTGCAGTTTGCTCGATCTCCGGATCAAAAGTAGAGATTTTTCACTTTGAGATCTTCGCATGAACTGCAATAACAAACAAAAAGAGATCAATGAGTAACTTAAATTAAAATAAATAAAAACTCTAAATTAAAACTTAAACTAATTGGTAACAAGACTAAAATAAAATCAAAAATTACTCACCGACAACAGCGCCAAAAACTTGTTGCGATATTTGTGCCCGCAAGTGCACGATGTCAAGTTTTAATATATGATAAATAGAGTGTCGATCCCACGAGGAGTAAAATGAAATTATCTAGTACTTGTAATTAAAATAGTCTTAATTTTATTTAGAAAATTAATATTTAGAAGGTTTGCAGCAAAATAGAAATAAGCAATGGATTTTTAATAGCACGCACACAATTTTCAGATAAATATCAATCAGATGAAAAATGGTCTAGAGGTTTAGATTTCACCTGGTTTGAACAACAATCACTCCTAAATAATTTATTTTCATCAATTCCTTTCAATTAATAACCATAAATACTTAAGTGTATTATTCCCTCTCCCGAGTGCCGAATAATATGCATAACCTACAGTTCAATTCCAATATCCCTATTAAGAATCTACTTGCAGTGATCTATGTAAAACAATGTTCTTCAAAAGGCTCGGTCAAAATTATACACTCTCCCGAGTTATACAAATAATTAACAGTGTTATTTCTATTGGTCCTATTCAAAATCGCCTCTGTCGAGTGCTAGATTTCAAATAAATATTACAATTCAATTATTGATCAAGTAATTGAAAAGACATTCAATTCTAGAAAAACAATTAATTTCGAAGAACTCAAATCAAATAAAATCAAAAACTCATGAAAGTGTCTACACCAGGTTCCATCCGACCTCTAGACTCTAAAAATTTAGTTCATAATCGAATTTAAATAAGCACAAGACATGTTTATAAATCCCAACATCAAATCAATAAAATATAATTCAAAGGAAGAAAAGAAATCTGTGGTCGGTCTTCTGTGTCCAGTCGATCGATCTTCGTCTTTGTTGATTGATGTCATTCTCTCCAAAATCATGTTCAAGCTCTCCAAACTATGTCTGATGTGTGTGGCGGCTGATGACCTCCTCTAGGGTCAGAAACTCTCTTTTATATGGCCTCCAAATAGTCCAAGAAAAAGCCCACGAAAATACCCGAGTTTCCTTACAAAATCAAATTCCCACGTCTGAATTTCCCATCGCGCGGGCGCGCAACTAACATAGAGCGGGCGCACTGAACTCACGCATTAAAAACTTTCACAAACTCCTTCGCAGCGCGGGCATGCTGGCTTGATGGCGCGGGCGTGCTTCCAGTTCAAACTTCAACATTTTTCTTACTTCTTCAAGTCTTGATTTTCGCTCTTTTTCCATCCTTTTTGGCTTATTTTCACTTGAACTCATCAAATTCCATTATTTCCTGCAAACACAAAAAAACAACAAATTCACGCAATATCTCCCAATAAACCACAAAAGCCAAGTAATATCATAAACAAATTAAGTGAACAAAATGCACTTATCACCAATATGTGAAAGAAAGATACTAAGAGAGATTTAGACATATTGGAGAACATTTATACGGATAATTTGTTCGGATATGAATTTATATGGTCATAAATACTTTATTACTTTTATTGATTATTACTCACGATATGTGTATCTCTACTTGCTTCATAATAATTATCAGGTGTTTGATGATTTTTAAAACATATAAGGTTAAAGTAGAGAATTCGTTAAGAAAATTAAGATCGTGAGATGAGATAAGGTAAAAGGTACTATAGTAGATACATTGAGGATGGACATGGTGCGGAGCATTATTAGAAACTCTAAATTTCTTAGGTTCTTGTGAACTAAAAACTCTTATGGATTATTGTGCATATGTTAACTCGAATTCTAATTTAGGTTGTCCAAAAGACGCCCTTTGGTTTATGAAAAGTTGGAAAACGAGCTTAGTACATATACACATTTGGGGATATTATTCTAAGTTAAGAGTTGAATACACAAGAAATAAATTTAGACCCGAGGACTATTCTTGGGCATTTCATTGGATATGCCAAGAGGTCCGAAGGATATAGATTTAGTCCGTCATAAATCTTAAAGTTTGTGGAATCAAGAAATTTCTTGAGAATGAATGATTAGTTGGAGAAATCAAATTTAGAATATTGATCATTATGATGCTCATACATCCACACAAGTTATATATTGATTGTTATTCACAACATCTCTTAAATTTAAAATGTGTGTTGTAGAACCAGTCATATAATAAAATTCCACAAAATTATTGATCAAGATCCTATGGATCTTAGTGTTCATCAAGATATTGAGTATGTTTTTAAAAAACACGATCCAAATTTGTGAAGTGTTGAAGCCACATTAAGACGATCTAATGGAATTAAGAGATCAAAAAATTTCAAGTGATTTATGTATCTGAAATAATTTGACTTATTGAGTCGAAAATGATCCTAATATATTTTTCACGAACCATGAGCAATAAGGAATCTAATTTGTGTTATAATACTGTGAATGATGAGATGAGTTCAATAGCAAGTAATGAAGTCTAAAAGTTGGTTTAGTTGTCATTTATTATAAACGAGTCTTCATCAAGTCACAGAAAGTCTCATTAGGCAACTTCAAACAACATAATTTTAAACTATTTCCTAATTAATTCATTCAAGGAAGAGAATTATTAACATGGAAATATTTTTTCACGTATTTAAGAAAATTCTCTTCATGTGGTAATTGAATTAGTAAACCTTTTGATTTAGATTCACATTAGATGGATGTGATAATAATATTAATAAGCGATTATCTAGAGAAAGAGGGTGATATGAAATAACCTTACAGATTCTTCTCTATTGTTTATGAGTATTTAATATGCAAGATTGAAAGCTATATAGATTGAAACAAGTCTCACATTAGTGGTATTCAAGGTTTCTGAATGTTTTCTCTTCATTGAGTTTTGCTGAAAACATGATGAACCATTATATATCAAAAGGTTAGTGGGAGCAGAATTTTGTAGGAAAAATATCAAAGTAATCTAGTTATTGACTACTAGAAAGCTGCAAAATTTTTACCTTCATGGTGCTTAATATTACGTGCTTATGTATGGACGAATTGATAATTTGGAGCTGATTTATTACTTTCACTATGGAGTCTATTATTATTTTGAAGCACCTTTGTATGGTGTATATTAATGAAGAGTTTTGTTTATGAGCTTAGAATTGTGAATTATATGTCTAAGCCATTAAGATTGTATTGTGATAATTCAGTTATAGTTTTACGAATAAAGCGACAGTCCAATTAAGTGTATCAACATAAAGTGGTTAGCCGTTGAAGAACATATTAAGAAAAATAAAGTGGTCATTGAACACGTTAACACTGAATTAATGATCCATTGACCTAAAGGCATGCAAGTTAAAATGTCTAAGGATCATGTGGCTATGAAGGAATTCGTTCCTCAAATATTTTATGGCATATACATTTGGCTTTTTTAATTTTGAATCTCATTCAATTATGATAATTCTTATATTCAGTTGTATACATATTCAGTTATATTGAGAAAATATCGATAAAGTTGGACCTAGAATAAGACATTGGTTTTATTCATTAAGATATATTAAGAAATATGGTACATGTGATACATGGAAATAATACTCGAAATAATTAAGATGTCTTGTCGTCATGATTCTTGTATTTGTTTTTTAGCTTGGGATGATGATTAATTTATTGATTATTTAGTTCATTTGAAATATATAGACCAAGTGGGAGACTGTTGGATTATTTTAATTTAGTCCATAAAATAATTTAATTATGGTCAACATATTTCTTCAAGATAAATATGTAACACACGAAAATTCGTTACGTAAACCCGCATGCATAACTAGAAAATTTAATGGTTTAAAAATAAGTTAAAAAAGGGTTAAATGATTTTTATGTTCTATTATATGAAATATGTGATTTATTTGCATGTTTTAAAATTTATTATAGCATTTAACCTGCTATTATGGATTTTACGAATTTATTTGAGAAAGGTCATTTTTCGATCGCGTAGACGGGACCGTGGACGAGCGAGATGGAGATTTTCATCCAAAATTTTTACTAAGGTTTCAAGAGTCAGAATTTAGTATTTTAAGATCTTGTTTTCTGAAAATATAAGTTTTAATATGTATATATATATATATATATATGTATAGAGGCCCTATTTTCACCAAAATAAGCCATTTTAAGGGCTTTTAAAAGGCTTTAAAAAGACCATAAGCCTTTAGTACAAAAATTACCAAGTTTATATCTGATTTATTAGTGGATCTTGTTGCGAAGAATGTTCGAGGTCCATTGGAGCTGCCAGAAGGGCCGATTACAAGACGTCGAGCTAAACAGTTCAAGGAAGCTCTTCAAAATTTGATGTTAAATTATCAAGAGGTTATTGGAATTATTGGTGGACATTTTGGAGGATGTATTATGGTCCTTGAAGTGCAAAACAACCTTGGGAAAGAAGGTGTTCGAGACTCGAGACAGAAGTCTTCTCGCTCGAGCGCATGTTCTTACCTCTCGAGCGAGCCTTGAAAGATGTTCAGGGACAGAGAAATTCTCGCTCGAGCGCAAATTCTTGCCGCTCGAGCGAGCATGATTCATTTGAAAATAAAATTGGCAGAAGACTTCTCGCTCGAGCGCAACTTCTTTCCGCTTGAGCGAGTTTTGTTTTCTGAAAAATCACACAGTTCGGCGTGTACTGTGTGTTTGGGATTTTATTGCTATTTTAATATCTTTTGCCTATTTTTGAATTTTTTAAGTCTACTAGGAAACTTTTAAGCTATATCTTTTTGATATTTTTGCAATATCTTGCATTATATTTTATTTTGGGGTTGTAAACTATAAATACATTATTATTCATTAATAATAGCTTTCAGTTTTTATGCATATTTTGGCCTGAAATTCTCTCAAGAATTTTGTTGAAGCTTTGACTTTGTTCAAAAATCAAACTTATCAAAATTCTAAACTTTGTGGCGTTTGTCAATTGTTCTTTATTGAAGATTGTCAGATACAAGTTATCTGAAGGTCTCCTTGAATTCAATTGTTCCATAATTTTTGTTGTTAATCGTTTATCAATTAAATATGAAAATTCACTTTTAGCTTTTGTTAATTTTCCGCGAGTTTATTATACTTGTCTTAAAAAGATCGAAAAAAATCTATTGAGTCTTGCGTTTAATTGATATGAGGGCACGGATTTGATTATTTTCATGTTTGCTTTTCATTAATCAACCAGATTCATATCATTTGGTATCCGAGCCAGGTTTTCTTTGAGACAAGTAAGTATTTGTTCTTATCTGTTCTTCGTTCTTCATCTTCGTTCTTCGTTCTTCATCTAAAATCTATCCTTCATCAAGTCTTTGTTGTTTTCTATCTTGTTGCCCAAGTTTCGTGTCTTGTGCTACAAGTTATCTTTAAAAAAAGAGAAATATATCGGTCAAAAAAATCATGGAAAATTCGAAATTTTTCTTTTAAAAAAAATAATGAAGCAAAATAACTTGTGAAAAAAATTCCAATCTTTTTGTCTTAGTTCATCCTTGGGTGCAAGTCTAGTGTTTATCCATAAGTATTTGTTACTTGTTTTTGTTCGGTCTTTCCTGAAGTCAATTTTTCAGCGTCTACAAGTTTTTAACTTGAAGGTTTGATCTTTACTCCACAAAGCAAAGCCTACCGTATATCTGAGTGAAAAAAAAAAATTAGAGTGTTGATTGATTCGTTTGGAGTGATCTGTGAGAATTTGTGTGAGGATATTTTATTACTAACCTTTTCTTGCAGGTACAATGAATCCTAATAAATATTCTACTGAGAGTGTGAAACAAGAAATTTCCAAGGTTCAGTTGGATGCGTTGATAGGGCATTTTACTAAGGTGATGAGGTTGGAGTTGGGTCCATTACATGAGAGGTTGAGTAAGCTGGAGGGGAGTAATGGTAGTGGGAGTAGAAGTAAAATAGGAAGGTGGATGATTTTGAGGATGGGGAAGAGAGTTGTGACGAGAAATGGGAAAGGGAGAGACGAGTAAATGGGGGTAGAAATAGGCGAGAAGTGATGCGTGAGAAATACACGGAGGGGAGTAGAGAGGATGAGAATATTAGTAGTATTAAGATGAAAATTCCGGAATTTCATGTGAAGTCTGATCCAGAGGTATATTTAGAGTGGGAGAAGAGTGTGGAGTTTGTGTTCTACTGTTACACAATTCTGATCTTAAGAAAGTGAGGTTGGCAGTGGTGAAGTTTTTGGATTATGCTTTGATTTGGTGGGATCAGCTTGTTACCACTAGGAGGAGGTATGGTGAGCGGAACTATTGAGACGTGGGATGAAATGAAGTGAGTTATGAGAAAGCGGTTTGTGCCTAACCATTATTATTGTGATATGTTTAGAAGTTTGCAGACATTGAAGAAAGGGTGTAGGAGCATGGAGGACTACTACAAGGAATTGGAGACCACGATTGTAGTAGCCCGAACCCAGTTTTAGTGAGTAATTGCTAGTTAATCCAATTAATATGATTAAGGGATTTCAATTGGATTAACAGAGCCCGTTAATGGACCCAGAATGATCAGAAATGGTCCAGAGGGTCAGGTGGATCGGACGCAACGTTTGTGCGATCAGAAATGCGTCATTGCTTACGTACTTGATGGGACACTGGAAAGCATCAAAGCAACGATGGTGAACGGAAGCAACGTTCGTCAGGCGAAACGGACGCAACGATGAGGAACGGATGTTCCGTTCATTGTCTATAAATAGAGGTGCCGAGATTCATTTCAAAGCACACCATTCACCTCTTCTCTCTCGATTCCTTAGTCTTCTAGCTCAGATCTAGGAAATTCTAGGCGTCCCGTTGGGAATCCGGAAGTGACATAGCGATCGAGGCATCGTAGCGGAGTTGTGGCCTAGTTTTGAGGCAAGCGACAACAAAGAGCTAACGACGGACGAAGGTATAACTTTTGCTTCCTAAAAATATTTAGGAGTATGCAATAGCTTAGTTAAGGCTTTTAGAGCACTATAATGATATCAGTATCATGTGGCAGTGTAGTGCGGATTTTAGGCGTGGACCTAGAGCTGATAGCACATGCCTAGTATTTGAGGTATGAAAGTACTGTTCGAGATATCCTGACTGAGTATGCATGTATTATGTGACTGCATGATTTATATGCCATGATTATATGCTGCATACATTTGCATCTTGTACTATCTCCTTTGAGATGTCTGTTAGTAGGGTTCTACCCTATCTTGTTAGTGGATAGACTTTCATCGATTTGGGTCCGGCATACCCACTAGTATTTTGGTATGTGAGCCACCTCCTGAAGCGACGGCACAACGTGCTACATACCAGGGCCCGGTCTATCTCTGTAATCTATTCTTGACCTCTAGTCAGGAGGCGGTTCACTTGCATTCATGTATACTCATACTCTCGTGCTGAGCGTTTTATGCTCACATCTCGTACTCTGTGTTTCTGGACACCCTTTTCCATGGGGCAGGTTTGCGATTGGATGAGGCGGGTGGATCCAAGAGGGGTTAGGTAGTGGTTGACCAGCTGGAACTTCGCCTAGGTTTTTATTCTATTGTTATTGGGTTGATACAACATTCGATTTGGTTGTATAACTATTTGGGTATTTACAGATTCTTTTTCGTGGGATTGTTTATTGTTTATGGTTTCCGCAATTTAATTCTAATTACTGTTTTATTAAGTTAATTGCATGCCTAAGTTCTGTTTAGTAGGTGATCTCGGTAAGGGTCATTATATTTATGGTATCAAAGCATGCATAGTATTCTTGGGATTTAGATTCTGCATAAGATAACCGTGAGGTACTTTTGTAGATGGCGAACTATGATGACCAGATTAGCCATGGTAGTGGAGGTGTACGCTGGGGAGATGATGATCGTGAGCGTCGTCGTGAACGTCATCATCGTCGTCGTGATGAGGAACGTTTCAGTGTGCGCCGATTCTTGCAGATGGGTCCTAAGCCCTTGATCGGAGGCGAGTCTCCGAAGTATGCAGAGAACTGGTTAGACCGCATGGAGATGACTTTTCAGACGTTCCGCTATACCAAGAAGCAGAATATGGAGACGCTTGGTTATCTTCTGGACAGGCGAGCCCGTAAGTGGTGGAGATTCACTTCTGCACCGTTCGTCACGGCGAGAGGGGTTGCCACTTGGGCCGAGTTCCGCACAGCTTTTCAGAAGCTATATTTTCCTCCTGCACTCCGTCAGATGAAGGCGGGTGAGTTACTGAGTCTGCGACAGGGAGCCATGTCTATTGACGAGTATCAACAGAAGTTCTTTGATCTGTTATCCTATTGCCCCGAGATTGATGACAGCTCTGAGATGAAATAAATCTATTCCTTCAGGGCCTTAACCCTGAGATTCATGAACATGTGGCGGTTGGTGATGACATGACCTACGAGGGTTTGGTGAGCCGTTGTCACCAGACGGAGGATAGCATTTGGCGAAATAGGTCTTTCTCTCAGTATAGGCCTGCGAGTTCTTTGGGTCCCCGTGCTCAGACTTTCAAGAAGACCGGATCTACTTCTTCTTCCTCTGGTTCCACTGGTGTTTTTCTTTTTGGGAAGAAAGAGAAGTGCGACCATTGCAGGAAGAACCATCCGACCGACCAATGCCGCAAAGCTTCTGGAGCTTGTTTCCATTGTGGAGAGGTGGGTCATCTCCGGAGGGATTGTCCACTATCTGGGGGAGGCGGGTCTGGTTCAGGATCGGGTTCTCAAGCCAACTTTCAGCAGAGGTTGCAGGGACAGCCTGCTGGGAGTTCTCACTTGAAGCCGCGGGCTTCTGGCCAGGTGTTTGCCTTGAGGCATGATCAGGCAGTGGAGGAGAACGAGAAGGTCATCGCAGGTACATTTTTGTTATATGGAATACCTGCTCTTGTACTTATTGACACTGGTGCATCTCATTTCTTCATTTCTGCACGTTTTGTTAAGAGGCATAAATTACCCTGCATTGCACTAGACATAGTAGTATCTGTTTCTACTCCGATGGGTCAGTCTGCTTTGGCTAAGCGTCTAGTGATGGGTTGCCCTTTAGAGTTCGAAGGGAACATTCTGATAGCGAATCTCATGGTTCTTGTGATGGACGACTTCGATTGTATTCTGGGGATAGACATACTGACTACCTATCGAGCTTCAGTGGACTGTTATCAGATATTAGTACGCTTTCATCCGGATGGGAGTGATAGCTGGTTTTTCTATGGTGAGGGAGAGCGACCCCCGATGCCTTTGGTATCAGCTTTGAGAGCCTGTCGAGCACTAGAGTCTGGCGGGGAAGGCTACCTTATCTATGCAGTTGATTTGTCCGCTGAGAGCGTTGGGATAGAGAGTATTCCTATTGTGGATGAATTCCCAGATGTATTTCCAGATGAGATTCCGGGGTTTCCTCCTGCTAGGGAAGTCGAGTTTGGCATAGAGTTAATGTCGGGTACTTCGCCTATTTATCGAGCACCGTATCATCTGGCTCTGTCAGAGATGCGAGAGTTGAAGAATCAGTTACAGGATCTTTTGGACAAGGGGTACATTCGTCCTAGTGTATCTCCTTGGGGAGCTCCTGTTCTTTTTGTAAAGAAGAAGGATGGGTCTATGCGGTTGTGCATTGACTATCGGCAGCTGAACCGAGTTACTGTTAATAACAAGTATCATTTGCCTCGTATTGATGACTTGTTTGATCAGCTGCAGGGTACTTCGGTTTACTCCAAGATTGAATTGAGATCTGGGTATCATCAGATGAGAGTCCGAGATCAGGACATAGCCAAAACTGCATTCCGTACTCGTTATGGGCATTACGAGTTTCTAGTGATGCCATTTGGATTGAATAACGCGCCGGCTATATTTATGGATCTGATGAACCGTGTCTTTAGGGAGTTTTTGGACAAGTTTGTCGTGGTCTTCATTGATGACATCCTGGTGTATTCGCATAATGCGGACGAGCATGTTTCTCACTTGCGGTTCGTATTGCAGACTCTTTGGGATGAACAGTTGTATGCCAAACTGAGCAAGTGTGAGTTCTGGATGGATCGAGTGGTATTTCTTGGCCATATCATATCCAGGGAGGGGATTTCTGTTGATCCGAGCAAGATTGAGGCTGTGCTTAATTGGTCGCGTTCGACGACGGTTGCTGAGATCCGTAGCTTTCTGGGTCTAGCAGGATATTATCGTCGCTTCATTCTGAACTTCTCTCATCTAGCTCGACCGTTGATGCAGCTTACCCGCAAGGGTGTTGATTTCGACTGGTCCTCAGAGTGTGAGGAGAATTTTTATGAGCTTCGACGACGGTTGACTTCTGCGCCGGTGTTGGCATTACCGTCAGGATCTGGAGGATACGTGGTTTAAACAGATGCTTCTCTTCAGGGGTTGGGTTGTGTCCTGAATTAGAATGGGCATGTGATCGCATACGCTTCTAGACTATTGAATTTGCACGAAGACAATTACCCAGTGCATGATTTGTAGTTGGCAGCCATTGTGTTTGCTTTGAAGATCTGACGTCATTATCTGTATGGCGAGAAATTTGAGATCTTTACCGACCACAAGAGTCTCAAGTATTTGTTCACTCAGGCGGAGTTGAACAAGAGACAGAGACGTTGGATGGATTTGCTTAAGGACTATGATTGCGATATTATGTACCATCCGGGAGCTGCTAATCTCACTGCTGATGCCTTGAGTCGCAAGGTGCGACTATCCGCACTTCAGACTTGTTCTATGTCTAGTGCGATCGGTGATTGTTGTTCTTCAGAGTATACCTTCAAGCACAAGAAAGGTATGCAGAGTATCCAGATGTTTGTATTATTATCTGAGCCAGGTTTGTATTCGCGGATTCGGGATTCTCAGATATCTGACTCAAAACCCAACGTTTGGCTCGTCTAGAAAACGAGGGTAGCATGTCTGGATTTCACTATCAGTCAGATGGTTTTCTGTGTTTGTCTGGTAGGCTTGTAATTCCAGAGGATGTAGAGTTGCGAGAGGAAATTTTGTCTCAGGCACATCGCACTAAGTTGAGCATTCATCTGGGGAGCAACAATATGTACAAGGATCTACGTACTCGGTTTTGGTGGAAGGGAATGAAACGCAGTGTTTATCAGTTTGTTTCGAGATGTTTGGTGTGTCAGCAGGTCAAGGCGGAGCACCGATGACCTGGAGGTTTGCTCCACAGTCTGCCTATTCTTGAGTGGAAATGGGAGCTTATCACGATGGATTTTGTGACCCATTTGCCAGTATCCTCGAGGAATTATGATGCTATCTGGGTTGTGGTGGACCGACTAACTAAGTCAGTGCATTTCATTGCCTATAGCAAAGAGTAATCTATAGATCTCATGGCGCGATTGCACATTCAGGAGATCGTTCGACTTCATGGAGTGCCTGTGAGCATTGTCAGCGATTGAGACCCCAGGTTTACTTCTAGGTTCTGGGGGAGTGTTCAGCGTGCGATGGGCACTACTCTCAGTTTGAGTACTGCTTAACATCCAGAGACATATGGTCAGTCAGAGCGCACTATCCGTACCTTGGAGGATATGCTTCGAGCTTGCACTATGGACTTTTGTACAGCCTGGCAGGATCATTTGTCATTGATCGAGTTCGTGTACAACAACAACTATCATACTAGCATTGGGATGACACCTTTTGAGGCATTGTATGGGCGACGTTGTTGTACTCCACTCTTTTGGAAAGAAGTGGAGGAGAGACAGGCTGAGGGACCGGAGTTTATCCAGCAGGCAGCAGATGTTGTTGATCAGATCAAGAAATGGATTAAGATTGCACAGGATCGTCAGGCCAGCTACGCTAATACTAAGCGTAGGCCTTTGCAGTTTGATGTTGGGGAGAGAGTGTTTCTGAGAGTGTCACCTTTCCGCAGGATTCTCAGATTTGGCTTCAAGGGCAAGTTGTCTCCCAGATTTATCGGTCCATTTGAGATCTTAGAGAGCATTGGCGATTTGGCTTATCATCTGGCTTTGCTACCGTATCTGTCCAGTATTCACGACGTGTTCCACGTATCTCTGTTGCGACGGTATGTGGCAGATCCGTCTCATATTCTGCAGCAGTCTGAGGTTCAGGTAGATAAGGATTTTACCTATGTTGAGAGACCTATTCGTATCCTGGATCATAAGGATAAGGTCTTGCGGAACAAAGTCATTCCTCTAGTTTTAGTTCAGTGGCAGCGCCGAGGCACTGAAGAAGCTACTTGGGAGCTTGAGAACAGGATGCGTGCAGAAATCCTGAGTTATTTTGATTTCCTTTTCTAGTTGTATTCAGTTGTAAACCTTTGACTTGAATAAAGAATGTTTCTGCATCTTGTTTTACATTCAGTACTTAAGATCTGATTTTGAGGATGAAATATCTTAAGTGGGGGAGAATGTAGTAGCCCGAACCCAGTTTTAGTGAGTAAATGCTAGTTAATCCAATTAATATGATTAAGGGATTTCAATTGGATTAACAGAGCCCGTTAATGGATCCAGAATGATCAGAAGTAGTCCGTAGGGTTAGGTGGAACGGACGCAACGTCCGGGGATCGGACGCAACGTTCGTGCCATCAGAAATGCGTCATTGCTTACGTACTTGATGGGACACTGGAAGCATCGGAAGCAACGATGGTGAACGGAAGCAACGTTCGTCAGGCGAAACGGACGCAACGATGAAGAACAGAAGTTCCGTTCGTTGTCTATAAATAGAGGTGCCGAGATTCATTTCAAAGCACACCATTCACCTCTTCTCTCTCGATTCCTTAGTCTTCTAACTCAGATCTAGGAAATTCTAGGCGTCCCGTTGGGAATCCGGAAGTGGCATAGCGATCCAGGCGTCGTAGCGGAGCTGTGTGTTGTGAAAAATACTCGCAAGCGTATGAGTGTCAAGTTTTAATATAGTGATAAAATCAGATATCGATCCTACAGGGAGTAAAGTGAAAATATTCAGTACTTGTAATTAAAATAGTCCAAACTTTATCTAGAAAATCAAACTTTGAGAATTTTGCAGAAAATAAATAATCAATGAGTTTTGATAAGCACGCACCCAACTTACAGATAAAATCAATCAGAGAAAAATGGTCTAGAGGTATAGATTTCACCTGGTTTCAACAACAATCAATCCTAATTAATTAATCTTCATGAATTTCAATCAATTAATAGCCAAGAACACTTAAGTGTATTGTTCCCTCTCCCGAGTGCCGAATAAAATATATCAACTACAATTCAATTCCAATATCCCTATTAAGAATCTACTTGCAGTGATCAATTCAAAACAATGTTCTTTTTAAAAGCCCTGTTAAAATTATATACTCTCCCGAGTTATATAAATAATTAACAGTGTATTTTCCAATGGTCCTATTCAAAATCTCCTCTCCCGAGTGCCAGATTTCAAATAAATATAACAAATAAATTATTGATCAGATAATTGAAAAGACAATCAATTCTAAAAAAAAACAATTAATCTAGAAGAAACTCAATTCAATAAAATCAAAAATTCATGAAAGTGTCTACACCAGGTTCCATCCGACCTCTATACTATAAAAATTAGTTCATAACTGAATTCAAATAAAACCAAAACATATTCAAAAATCCAGACATAAATTCAGAATTAAATAAAGTATAGAAAACAAATCCGTCGTCGACACCATGTCCGGTCTATCGAACTCCGTGTTCGTTCTTCAATTAAAGCACAAAATCCTCCAGAAATCTTCAGAAATCACACGATCAAATATTTCTCTGATATGCGTGTGGTATGTGTGGCGGCTCCCTCTCTCCAAGTCTGACAAATAATCCTTTTATATTGTATATGAAAAGCCCAGTCAAAAGCCCATAAAATATAGAAGTTTCCTTCCCGACAAAAAATTCCCAATTCATATTTCCACGACGCACGGGCGCCTCAGAATTCACGCGGGCGCGCATAGTCTTCTGTTCTCCAATTCTCTCGCTTCCTCTACATAGCGCGATAGCTCATATTTAAGCGCTAAAGGGAAGCACTAATCTTTGGCCCATTAAAGGAAGCCCATCACTGTTCCTTTTCTTGTCTGTACGTTTCTTTTCTTCTTTTCTTTTTCTTCTCTTGACTTCTCTTCTTTTCTTCTTCAATTTCTTCTTTTCCTCTCTTTTCCAAATATATTCAATAAATCACTATAAACACAAAAATAACAAAATACCCACATAAATCAGCTCGAAATAAATAATTAACAATTAAAATTATATATAAATTAAGTGTATACAATACACTTATCAAATACCCCCAAACTTAGACTTTTGCTAGTCAAGAGCAAAACAAATAAAAACCAAATTCCAAAAACTAATACTCACCCAAAAACCAACAAGAATAGCCAAGAAATACTATGGAGCAATGGCCTCAACAATCATTTCAAAGAATTTTCAAATCCAATCATATCACACCCAACTTACTATTGAAAGTTTCAGTCATAAAAAAATAACCGCATAAACTTACAATCTCCATAACTCACGTTTCAAAACACCCTTATCCAAGTTCAATTCACACATTCATAGATCATGAAGACTTTTCAAGGTAGCAAGGATCAAAAATAGGATATTTAATAAAAAACACTCACAATTAAGTAAATGCAACGAATAATGGTGTGTGCGTGTTTCGATCAAAAATTCATAATCATTAAAAGTATCAATCAACAGTCCATAGGCTAAATTCTCGCAACTCTTCTCCACTAGTATATTGGGCAACTGAGACTCGGTCAATAAGACTTAATTAGCTTATAATGTATGGCATGGCTCATGGCTACAAATAAAGGATCAAAATTCAAAATAAGGAGTAAATCATATTTATGCTCTAATTACGATTTCTTTTCATTCACAATTTCACATTTTTTCTTTATTTCACTTCATTTATTTTCAACTTCTTCATTCTTCATTCTTCTCTTTTTTCACCAACAATTTTTTTCACAACTTTTCAACTTTTTTTTTTCTACTAACTCTTTTCATCATTTCAATTCATCCACCACACCATTCTATTTTTCACAAATAAAACTAGGAGCATATAACATTTTAGCATTCAAATTACTCCCTTAAAGGTAGGAATTAGTGTTTAGACTATTCAGGTAGTCAATGTAGGACCTTGAAATAATGACGAATGAGGGTTTAATCACACATTTACACGCATGCCATTCGATTTTCAATAAAGCTCAAACAAGGTACTAGGGATTCATGCATTACTGGGTAGCTTGAAAGGCGCAAACGAATTCAGAAAAATTGCCTAAATCATCCCTAATCACAGTTTTCCCCGTATTGCGCCTCGAAGAGTGTTCGAACTAGTTCTAGACAAGTCTCAATCCACAATTAAATCATATGAATATCAACCAGTGCAGAAAAAATAATAATCAGCAGTAAACGATGATTTTCACAACAAAATTCAGATTTTCTCGTACCTCATAGTACTCATATACATGTAGGCTCAAATAGGCAACTAAGGATAAATTAATTCAATGAAACTCAGGCCCAAAATATCAAACAATGCCTCAATCATATCTATGTCTGCATGTCTCAAAAAATCAGATTCAAGCATTAATCACAGAGTATATAGAAAATTTGTTCATTCAATTGGTTCCATTTTTTTCAAAAATATTTGTCAGATAGGTAGACAATCATGGATTTCAGTTATAGCACAAAAAATATTTTCATCAGCCATGCATCCATTTCTTTCTCGACTTCTTTTAAACTCAACTCAACTCAACTCAACTCAGCAAAAACAAAAAAACTCAAAAATTTTATCTATGAAGCACAGTACAATTCAACTAAACAACCATTCAAAACATCAACCATGCAAGAAACTAAATCATTGACAAAATGATTCATCCCCCAAACTTAGTATGATCATTGTTCCTAATGATTGAAAACAAGAAAACGAACAAGGGACGCGTACCTTCTACACCGAGCATCAGTACTCGATGTAATCAAAATCAACTCCTTCAAAATAATTCGCAAACGCAAGACCATTAGAGTGGTGGTAAGCAACAACCACAA
Source organism: Henckelia pumila (assembly GCF_033568475.1). Lineage (NCBI taxonomy): Eukaryota > Viridiplantae > Streptophyta > Magnoliopsida > Lamiales > Gesneriaceae > Henckelia > Henckelia pumila. The sequence goes on from NC_133120.1 coordinate 12,663,609, forward strand.
CCATTTTAATCTGAAAAGAGAACATGCACATGGTTAAGGCGCAAAATTGAAATCATAGCAAGCAAGATAGCAAGCAAAATCATAGCAAGCTGGGCATGGTGGAGTGCTATAGGGGAGCGCAATAGTGCTAGGGAAGCACTGATGGGAAGGGCTGGGAGCGCGTTAGCGCTTAGGGTAGGCGCTAATGGTGAGGCTGGGAGCGCGATAGCACATGGAGGAGGGCTGATGGATGGGGCATTAGCGCTGATGGGCGCGCGGGTGGGGAGGTTGGATGGCGCATGTAAGCAGCGCTATCGCGCTAGGGTGAATCGATGCTGGATTGAGCGTTAGCGCTATAGTTTTTGCGGCTTGTTAGCGCGTTTGTGCTTGGATTGGCGCGGCTTGGTAGCTCTATCGCGCATGAATTGTCTTCTTCTTAATTCATTGAACCGTAAAGTATGCGCGGGCGCGAGAGAGTCGACGAGCGAGCGCGCATAAAGTTCTGCCCAGACTTTTAAAATCCTGAAAAAATTTCAACACATTTATAAAATCAGGCCTCCAAAATTCCCAATAATAATAAAAAAAAAACATAAAATTAACTGAAGAACAAAAATAAAAATAAAAGCATAAAATAAATAAAATAAAAGTAAAAAAATAAAAAAAAAAATTTGGGTTGCCTCCCAAAAAGCGCTTGGTTTAGAGTCGTCAGCCCGACTTTCACCGGTGTTAAATCTTTCCTTTCTCTTTCACGCGCCAGATAAATTCCACGAACCGCCTTTTAAATTTTGCTTTCTTGTTCTTCGTGGTTTTCTTTGTCGATAAATTTGGCGCTTTACTCTTTGATTCAACCTCAATATCGGCTCTTGGACAGCTCTCCAACTTCACAACCGGTTCAATTAAACATAATTCTTCAATGGGTGGATTGGGTGTCTTCATGAATATATTAAAAATTACTCTTTCACCGTCCACACCCATCGACAACGCACCCTTCTTCACCTCTATCTTGGCATCGGGCGTGGCCAAGAAAGGTCTCCCCAATATCAGGGGCATATTTGCATCCTCCTCCATATCTAACACAACAAAATCCGCAGAAAAAATAAATTTGTCTACTTTTACCAGAACATCTTCAATGATTCCAAGCGGATATGTGATAGATCTATCATCCAACTGCAATGCGATCATTGTGGGCTTCACCTCACCAAGTCCTAAGCTCCTGAACACAGACAAAGGCATTAGATTAATGCTAGCTCCTAAATCGCAAAGTGCATTATTATAATAAAATGAACCAATTGTGCAAGGAATAGTAAAACTCCCTGGATCCTTAAGCTTCTGTGGCATCTTCTTTTGTAGCACAGCACTGCACTCTTCCGTTAAATTCACCACCTCGTTCTCTAGCAGCCTCCGTTTCTTGGACATCACCTCCTTGATGAACTTCGCATAATTTGGCATTTGCTCCAAAGCATCAGCAAAGGGGATGTTAATTTGAATCTTCTTGAAAATCTCCCAGAATTTGGAGAACTGATCATCCAACATCTTCTTCTTGAACCTCTGCAGGTAGGGGAGTGGAGGCTTGTACATCGGTTTTGGCTCAGTTTTAAGCTCCTTCTCTTTGACTTTCTTCTCAAATTTCTCCTGTTCAACATAAGGTTCTTGGACTCCATCTTTCCCACTCCTCAACTCTATGGCATTACACTGCTTTTTTGGATTTACCTTAGTATTGCTAGGGAACTGGCTGCGGTTGTTGTCTTTCAATGCGTTCGCCAACTGCCCTATGCTAGTTTCCATGGATTGAAGTACAGCACCCATGTTGGCCATGTGTGTCTCCAAGCTATCAAGGCGAGACTCATTTCTCGCCATCCTCTTACCTGATTCCTGCACAAAGGTACTAACCACGTCCTCCAAAGAAGGCTTACCCTCATCCTTGTTTGTATTGAACCCCGGAGGATTCAACACATTTTTATTGTTAGCATACGAAAAATTTTCATGATTACGCAAGCTAGGATGGTAAGTATTGGGAACAGTATTACCTCTGTAAGCTCCATAACCTCGGTAGCCATTAGGATTGATATAATTAACTTCCTCTCGGGTATGTGATCCTTCAACTCCAATTGAATCTACAACATTAATCTTATTTAAAGAAGCTACCTGTGTAGTCAGTGCAGATAATTGAGCAGTGATGGATGTGAGAGGATCCACAGAATACACTCCAGCTGGCTTCTTGACTCCCATATGCTCAGATGGCCATTGGAAACTATTGACCGTCATCTGCTCCAGCATATCATAGGCCTGCACATGGTCCTTAGCAAAAATGGTACTTCCAGCCGCAGAATCCACATTCATCCTCGTAGTCGCATTCAGTCCGTTGTAAAACCACTCGATCTGTTCCCAATCTGCAAAATTATGGTTAGGACAATGTCTAAGTAATTATTTGTACCTTTCCCACGCCTTGTATAGCTGTTCAGTGTCCATCTGCCGGAAGATGCTGATCTCTATCTTCAACTGGGTGGACTTGGCAGTTGGAAAATATTTAGCAAGAAATTTTCCTGTCATCCCCTCCCAAGTAGTGATGCTTCCAAACGACAGTGATTGCAACCAACTCCTTGCTTGATCCCTGAGAGAAAAAAGAAACAAGCGTAAACGGATAATATCCTCAGATACACCATTAATTTTTACCGTATCGGTTATCTCCAAGAATGTGCGTAGGTGTAGGTGAGGATCAGCAGTGGTGCTCCCACTAAATTGGTTCTGTTGAACCATATTGATCAAGGCTAGCTTCAGCTCAAAATTGTTTGCGTTGATAGTTTCACGAGCTATTCCAGAATAGTGAGCCTGGATTACTGGCCTGAAGTGATCTCTAATTGGCACCAGGGGAGCTTGTTGTGCTTATTTTTCAGCCATTCTTTCAATTTCTTCTCTTTTAGCTCTTCTTAAAGCACGTGCAGTTCGTTCGATCTCTGGATCAAGAATTCGCACTTTGAGATTGTCGCATAGACTGCAATTAAAAATAAGAAGAAATTAATTAGTAACTTAAAATAAAATAAAATAAACTCTAAATTAAAATCTAGACTAATTGGTAACAAGACTAAAAAATAATCAAAATTTACTCCCCGGCAACGGAGCCAAAAACTTATTGTGAAAAATACTCGCAAGCGTACGAGTGTCAAGTTTTAATATAGTGATAAAATCAGATATCGATTCCACAGGGAGTAAAGTGAAAATATTCAGTACTTGTAATTAAAATAGTCCAAACTTTATCTAGAAAATCAAACTTAGAGAATTTTGCAGAAAATAAATAATCAATGAGTTTTGATAAGCACGCACCCAACTTTCAGATAAAATCAATCAGAGAAAAATGGTCTAGAGGTATAGATTTCACCTGGTTTCAACAACAATCAATCCTAATTAATTAATCTTCATGAATTTCAATCAATTAATAGCCAAGAACACTTAAGTGTATTATTCCCTCTTCCGAGTGCCGAATAAAATATATCAACTACAATTCAATTTTAATATCCCTATTAAGAATCTACTTGCAGTGATCAATTCAAAACAATGTTCTTTTTAAAAGCTCTGTAAAAATTATATACTCTCCCGAGTTATATAAATAATTAATAGTGTATTTTCCAATTGTCCTATTCAAAATCTCCTCTCCCGAGGGCCAGATTTCAAATAAATATAACAAATCAATTATTGATAAGATAATTGAAAAGACAATCAATTCTAGAAAAAAACAATTAATTTAGAAGAAACTCAATTCAATAAAATCAAAAATTCATGAAAGTGTCTATACCAGGTTCCATCCGGCCTCTAGACTATAAAAATTAGTTTGTAACTGAATTCAAATAAAACCAAAACATATTCAAAAATCCAGACATAAATTCAGAATTAAATAAAGTATAGAAAACAAATCTGTCGTCGACGCCATATCCGATCTATCGAACTCCGTCTTCGTTCTTCAATTAAAGCACAAAATCCTTCAGAAATCTTCAGAAATCACACGATCAAATATTTCTCTGATATGCGTGTGGTGTGTGTGGCGGCTCCCTCTCTCCAAATCTAACAAATAATCATTTTATATCGCATATGAAAAGCCCAGTCAAAAGCCCATAAAATATAGAAGTTTCCTTCCCGACAAAAATTCCTAATTCAGATTTTCGCGACGCGCGGGCGCCTCAGAATTCACGCGGGCGCGCATAGTCTTCTGTTCTCCAATTCTCTTGCTTCCTCTACATAGCGCGATAGCTCATCTTTAAGCGCTAAAGGGAAGCGCTAATCTTTGGCCCATTAAAGGAAGCCCATCACTGTTACTTTTCTTGTCTGTACATTTCTTTTCTTATTTTCTTTTTCTTCTCTTGACTTCTCTACTTTTCTTCTTCAATTTCTTCTTTTCCTCTCTTTTCCAAATAAATTCAATAAATCACTATAAACACAAAAACAACAAAATACCCACATAAATCTGCTCGAAACAAATAATTAATAATTAAAATCATATATAAATTAAGTGTATACAATACACTTATCACTGTGGCCTAGTTTTGAGGCAAACGACAGCAAAGGGCTAACGACGGACGAAGGTATAACTTTTGCTTCCTAAAAATATTTAGGAGTATTCAATAGCTTAGTTAAGGCTTTTAGAGCACTATAATGATATCAGAATCATGTGGCAGTATAGTGAGAATTTTAGGCATGGACCTAGAGCTGATAGCACTTGCCTAGTATTTGAGGTACGAAAGTACTGTTCGAGATATCTTGACTGAGTATGCATGTATTATGTGACTGCATGATTTATATGCCATGATTATAAGCTGCATACATTTGCATCTTGTACTATCTCCTTTGAGATGTCTGTTAGTAGGGTTCTACCCTATCCTGTTAGTGGATGGACTTCCATCTATTTGGGTCCGACATACCCACTAGTATTTTGGTATGTGAGCCACCTCCTGAAGCGACGGCACAACATGCTACATATCAGGGCCCGGTCTGTCTCTGTCATCTTTTCTTGACCTCTAGTCAGTAGGCGGTTCACTTGCATTCATGTATACTCATACTCTCGTGCTGAGCGTTTTATGCTCACGTCTTGTACTCTGTATTTCTGGACACCCTTTTCCATGGGGGCAGGTTTGCGATTGGATGAGGCGGGTGGATCCAAGAGGGGTTAGGCAGTGGTTGGCCAGCTGAAACTTCGCCTAGGTTTTTATTCTATTGTTATTGGGTTGATACAACATTCGATTTGGTTGTATAACTATTTGGGTATTTACAGATTCCTTTCCTTGGTATTGTTTATTGTTTATGGTTTCCGCAGTTTAATTCTGATTACTGTTTTATTAAGTTAATTGCATGCCTAAGTTCTGTTTAGTAGGTGATCTCGGTAAGGGTCACTACAACGATGATCTGGACCAATATTGAGGAATAAAACGAGGCTACAATGGCTCGATTTTTGTGTGGCTTGAATAGAGAAATTCAAGATCAAGTGGAGCTTCGTCATTGCTTTGATCTTGATGAGATGGTGTAGACGGACATGAAGGTGGAGCAACAAATTAAGCGACGAGGGTTTTGTCGCATTCCATCAGGTGGAGGTTCGTCAAATTCTTGGCGTCCAAATGTTGCAAAACGGCAGGATAGCAAGCCGGTGTCCAAACCAAAAGCTGACATTAAACCGGAGGCACCAAAACAAGGGGTGAAAGGTACATCTGAAACTTCTAATACACGTACTAGAGATATTAAGTGTTTTAGGTGTCAAGGTGTTGGCCACATTGCTAGCCAATGCCCAAATAAGAAATTGATGATTATTAATGCTTGTGGTGATGTGGAGTCTGAGAGTGATGAGGGTGAGAAGAATTATGGTGATATGCTTGCGTTGAGGATCCCGATGATGAGGGATATGGTGCGGTGGTTGGTGAGTTGTTGGTCACTAGGAGGATTCTAAATACACACCATAAGGAGGAGGACGAGAGTCAAAGAGAAAATCTTTTTCATACTATGTGTTTTGTGAAAGAAAAAGTATGTAGTCTTGTCATTGATGGTGGGAGTTGTGAAAATGTAGCTATTTGTGAGTTGGTGGAGAAGTTGGGGTTGCCTACTTTAAAGCATCCTCAGCCATATCGGTTGCAGTGGTTTAATGACTGTGCAAAAGTGAAGGTTACCAAACAAGTAGCGATTCCATTTTCTATTGGTAAGTATGTCGATGAGGTAGTGCGTGATGTGGTACCTATGCATGCTTGTCATATCTTGTTGGGTAGAACGTGGTAGTATGATAGGAGGGTATTACATTGTGACGCCCGGGCTAAAGAGGGCGGGGAGTGATCGCCGGTGCCAAGAGGTGTTACACGGACAATGAGCGGCTCTTGGCAGGCTTCTAGGCGAAGGGAGACATGAATGAACCGAGTCCATGTCGGAATGAGAGGGATTCTGTAGAGACCCTACCCGGATCCACTACCTAATTAGAGTAATTAGTGCATGCAGTAATTAATTAAAGCGTAAAGAGCGGATAGTTTAAATATAATAAATCTAGTCGACGGAATACAACCGACGACAGTAAAAAGTGTATAATAATCTTATACAACCATATAGAAAATTTTAGGGTATCCAATTCCCTAACAACTACCTCTACTTAGGAACCAGCCTCAACCTTGCTGTGAATTGCCTGGACTTTCCAACCTCAAACCTGCCCCGCCACAAGGAAACCCAAAAGCACCAAAATAGAGGGGCGTGAGAGACTACGCTCAATAAAAAAACAATGATATATAAACAAATATGAGCATGCAAATGACTTTAAAAATCCGAGGTAAACCATTCTGCTCAGGGTGCCATCGAATATACAGCACCTTGCCAGAGAGCGACTCCGTGGGGGTACTCATATATTCACCCTATCAACTATAGCGTCTACTCCACCATCGTGGTCACTCCTAGTGATAACAAAACCTGGGGCTGAGCCTCCCCAAACCTGAACCGAATCCAAAATAGGATACAAGTCTCATATGGAAACTTTCAAAACCCGACTCGAGTCCAAAATGAGATACATTCTCCCTATGGAAACTGTCAATGACCCACCTCTCACGAGATGCAGTTTAGTATAAAATCATGCATGTGCTAAAGAAGTAAAACATGGTAAACATATAGCACATACAATGCAACATATAAGAGTATATATCATGCACGTACCTCTAACACTGCAGGCCAAATCCTAGCACACCGGTCTAGATCCAACACCTATAAGTCCACACTACTGCATCTACAATGCAAACACCCATGTATTACTAATTAAGTTTTAAAAGCCTTAACTAAGCTATTCCATACTCCTAAATATTTTTAGGAAGTCAAAACTATACCTACGTCTGTCGTCAGCCCACTGTTGACGATTGCCTTAAAACTTAGGCACAGCTCCGCTACTAGCCCCGTAGCGCCTAGCCACTTCCGGCTCGTCAATAGTTTGCCTAGAAAGCCTAAAACTAGCTAGAAGAAGAAGAGAGGAGAATGGAACTCGTTGCATTGAGAAATGATCTCGGCACCCCTTTATATAGGCAAAGATCGGAGCGTCTGAACTTAAGTTCGGAGCCTCCGATCCGGTTTGGAACGCCCGATCCCTCCGTCCGATCTATCCTGGCCATACACGTGTCTAGCTTCCAGAGGACGCCTGCCGACACACCATCGAAGCCTATGATCCTCTTCGAAGCATCCGAAGTCTCCTCAATGACGTCACCAATGACATAATATTTCGGACAACTGGTTGCGAGAGTTCGGAGCCTCCGAACTCCGATCGGATCGTCCAAACTCCTTTGGAGCGTTCGATCTCCGATCGTAGCTTCCGAACTGTTATTTATATTATTATGTAATTAATTGTAATTAATCCCATTAATCACCTTATATTGTATACGGGTTACAACATTCTCCCCGACTTAAGAAATTTCGTCCTCAAAATTTAAGTCCTGAGGAAAAACACCGTAAACCAAATCAAATGTTCTTTATTACAACTGAACATTTTACAAGGTACAACATCCTTCAAAACAATAGTGCACAGATCATAACAACTCTGGATGCTCAGTTCACATCCGGCTCTCCAACTCCCAAGTTTCTTTGTCTATTCCCCTACGCTGCCACTGCACCATCACCAATGGTATACTTTTGTTGCGAAGAACCTTGTCTTTCCTATAAAGAATCCTGAGATGTCTTTCCACATAGGAAAAATCCTGGTCCAATTGGACCTCAGTCTGATGAAAGATGTGCGACTTGTCCGCCACATACTGTCTCAGCAAAGATACGTGAAACACATCATGAATGCCATAAAGATAAGGTGGCAAAGCTAAACGGTAAGCCATGTCTCAAACCTTATCAAGAATTCCGAACGGACCGATAAACCTTGGTGACAACTTGCCCTTGAGACCAAATCTGATCACCTTCCGGAAAGGTGACACTCGCAAAAATACATGCTCTCCTATCTCAAAGTGCATCGGTCTGCGGTGAGTGTTAGCATAGCTCGCCTGTCGATCTTGGGCAGCCTTAATCCTACGAAGGATCAACTCCACCGCATCGGTCATCTGCTGAATCAGCTGCGTACCTTCAACTTGACGCTCGTAAACTTCATTCCAGAACAAAAGGTGTACGTCAGTGGAATCCATACAAAGCCTCAAATGGTGCCATGCCAATACTGCGATGGTTGTTGTTATTATAATCAAACTCCACCAACGCAAAGTGATCATGCCACGCGGGTCCAAAATCCATCACTGTAGCTCAAAGCATATCCTCGAGGGTAAGAATAGTCCTCTCACTCTGTTCGTCGGTCTCCGGGTGATAAGCTGTACTCAGACTCAGTGTAGTACCAAGATATCGCTGGAAGATACTTCAAAACCTAGAGGTAAACCTCGGATCTCAGTCACTGACAATGCTCAATGGAATCCCATGTAGACGAACAACCTCTTGCACATATAGACGTGCCATTCGATCGAACGTAAAGTCCCGATTATATGGCAAAAAATGCACGAACTTTGACAATAGATCCACAACAACCCATATTACATCGCAATTCCTGGAATACATAGGCAAGTGGGTGACAAAATCCATCGTTACATGCTCCTACTTCCACTCAGGAATCTCTAAAATCTGGAGTAATCCACCAGGTCGCGTAATTCTACCTTGACCTGCTGACACACAAGGCATCAAGATACTAACTAATAAACGCTGGACTTAATTCTTTTCCACCAAATCCTCGTACGTAGATCCTTGTACATTTTCATACTGCTTGGATGAACATAGAATCTATTGCGGTGAGCCTATTTCAGAATCTCCTCTCTCAGTGTGGAATCATCAGGGACCACCACACGTCCGGAAAGGCACAACAAACCATCATTCTTAAAATGAAAACCAAAAGTACTTCCATCCTGAGCCAATCAGGCTAACTTCTGCGTCTTCAGATCAACGGCCTGTGACTCACGTATACGAGTATACAAGGCTGGTTCGAAAAGTACAGATGAAACGCGCACTCCCTGTTGTTCCTTCTTATGACGGAAAGTATACCCCAAAGAACAACACTTCTCTACCACTCGTGCAACTGAGCTTGGTACGAAGGGAACTCACATACACCTTGCGGCTAAGAGCATACACAACTGTATTAGAAGAGCCTGGATGGTACTTGATCTCGCAATCATAGTCCTTCAGCAAATCCATCCATTGGCGCGGCCTCATGTTTAACTCAGCCTGAGTGAACAGATATTTCAAGCTCTTATGGTCAGTGAAGATCTCGAACCTCTCACCATACAAGTAATGACTCCATATCTTTAGAGCTAAAATGATGGCTGCAAGTTCTAGATCATATACGGGATAGTTCTCTACGTGAGTATTTAATTGCCTAGAGGCATAGGCAATCACATGACCTCTCTATTTTAGCACACATCCCAATCCCTGATGAAAAGCGTTGGTGTGAACTACATAACCACCTGATCCAGACGGTAGAGCCAACACTGGAGCAGTAGTTAGACGATGACGCAACTCGTGAAAACTCTTATCACACTCCAACGTCCAAACGTGTACTCATTGCAATCACGTCATTGCATAACCTTGAGATACACCAGATGGATGTCAAGACAGCATTCTTGAATGGTGAGTTGGAAGAAAAGATCTATATGGATCAACCCGAAGTATTTGTTGTTTGGGGTCAAGAAAAGAAGGTGTGTCAACTCGTTAAATCCTTATATGGGCTGAAGCAAGCTCCTAAAAAATGACATCAAAAATTTGATACTACAATGCTGCCAAATGGATTTAAAACTTCAAAACATAAACATGCGTTACAAACTTGATTCCTCACTTTAAAACATGAGTTCTGGAGTTCAACAACCAAACCAAAGTCAGGAACATGCAACAACAATATAACGATGAAGTTCGATAGCTAGACATGTTCTAACATAACTAGATTGACATGTTGAAATCGACTTCTAAACCAAGTCTCACTTCTACATCTTTCCCTCGAAGCTAACCATGCCTCTTCTGACTTGTTCCTGACCCACCTGTTGCCAAGTACACATACAAAACAAAGCAACAGCCGGATAACCGGTGAGAATGATAATCCCAGTAAAAGCAACATATCAAGTAATACAACAATAAACATGCTTTCAAGACAACAACGTAATCAATAACAATGAAACGAAATGCATGTATTTAAACCGGGATATCAAATCTGATAAACGAGGGATTGCTGCTGTGCTTTTGGGATCCCAAGGATGAGATCATGTGACGACTCACCGACTCTTCCGATCGAGGTGGTGCCATATTTCTCACTCCTCTAGACTTTGAGCAACCATAATGAGTATGCTAGCACTAGGTGATACGACTACGACCTAGGCCACTCAATAGAAGACTGCCGCTCAGGATGAGCTGTAGGTCTAGACGAACTCCCACTCTGAGCTCTATCTCTATTACGTTGAGGGCACACCTTAGAGAAGTGTCCCGGTTGCTGACAGGTGTTGCAGTTACCAAAGACTCCCACACACTGATTGTTCTGCCCGCTGAATCAACGTAGGCTCAAGATGAATGCATAACAGAACATAAAACATAGTCATATAATAAAAGCTCAAGCAAATCAACAAGACACAAGTTCCTCATGCTAGAACAAGTGTAGATGCAAGTATGTGCTTTTAAGGGAAACTCGAGAACCAACTGTCCCGAGTATGGTATCCCGCTATCGATGACTGCTTTTACCTTTCAAGGCAGTAGTTTCAACTTCTGGGAAGCTACAACAAAATATTGTATCAAAGTCTAACAAATCTAAACAACAACAAGGCTCAAGGTAATTCTCTATACCGTTCTTCGTCCAAATCTCTGAAACGAACAAATGCTGTTAACCCTGGGCTTGACAAACTCCAAACGAATCTGTTCAGATACAAATCAAAGATCAATAACCATGATCAACTTACAAGCCAAGTTCAACAACTCAAAAACGGTTCGAAATCCCAAAACTCAAATCGACGGCATAACGGCTAAAAACTGAACAAACCGGAACCGCAGACAGCAGTTCATTACCGATATCAACTCAATTCAATGCTAATACAACAACAACAAGGCAATCCCAACAAATCTCAAAACCCACATTTTCGAAAATGGTTTCCAAAAATCATAACAATTCCGAACGTCGCTCTATTTCAAAACCGACAGATAATAAACGATCAGAACTCGGCCAAGAACAACATACTAGAATCTAAATCGATTCTAACAACCTTCGAAAAACAAAACATATCCGATCGGAGAAATACTTACGGTATAACGGAGCTCTCACTGCAGTGATCACTAATCTGCCTTCAGAAATAATTTCCAACGACTGGATCGAGCTCGGACTGAAATGTGGAAGCTTGAGCAAGATACGGGGCGTCTCTAATGGAGTATCTCGGTTGGGAGGAGGAAGGAGGATGATGAGAAAAGTAAAAACAAGTGTAGATAATATATAAAATCCTAAATTTGCGTTTTAGTCCCTGAAATTTCCAAAATTTGCAAAAAAGACCCTGATCAAAATCAAGTCGGCTCGTGAACTCCATAATCTCCGATTAACTCAAATAAACTTATTTAAGATAAAAACGGGGCGTTACACATGCTCTTGGAGGACCTATTGCTAGTGAAAATATGGTGAACAAGTTTCTTCGATCTTTTTCAAAGAGATTCAATGGAAAAATTTGGGCGCTTGAGGAAGTGAAAGACACCTCAAAGATGAAGATGACTGAACTGATTGTTGGAACACGCGTTCTCTGATCACACAGATGTGATACCCGAAGCAGCGGAAGTTTAAAAATTTTATTTTTCGATATGGAACGATTCCATATCGTAGGTATCAAATCCAAACGATTAAAATCTTGCAAGTAAAAATAAAAATCACAATTAAATATTTTTACCTCTTCAATAAATGGCTTGATTAGTGGACTCCAACAGATTTAATCTGCTCTTGTTGTAAATCCCAGGAACCGATGACTCGCTCGATCAATCTCCGGAATCAAGTCCACAAATAGAAAACAGAAACCCTCTGATTGATTGCACTAGAAATCAATCAGATGTTTATCATAGAGAATAAACAGATTTGATCTGTCAATTCAGAAAGTGACTTTACAGAAAAATCACAGACTGAATTTTCTCAAAAAGGGAGAGAGGATTTTCGAAAAACCCTCCTTTTATTTTATGTGATTTTCAAAAATTGCTTGATCAAAAGTTATTATTTTCGAAACCTACACACATATATATATATAATTTCTAGACTGGATTAAGTTATAATTGTATTAAGACACTAACTCTTTAGGGCCCACAATCCATAACTTAAGCCCAACAAGTCAAGCCCGTTATTATAGAAATTAATATAAAATTCATCATGACTCCGATTGATAAACCGATTTCACCAATGTGCACAGAAACCATTTCTTCACCTTTTAAAGTCAAGATAATTTTTCTGAATCCGAATTCAGTGATTTCCAAAAATGTCCATCCCTATGTCATTTTAAAAAATTACACTCCCTTTAGTTAAGAAGTACAACTTCTCTTTCATTAAATTTAACTCTTTAAATTTAACTATCTCAACGGGGTTTAGTAATCCATTACTTGTGTGACCCTCAATGGTTCAGGGATACAGCTAGCCGTGGGCTCACAACTCCTTGTGACTCGGAACAACGATTTCCGACTTACCCAACGAATCATGGTAAGAGCGTCTAGCAACATCGCCCCATGATTCCCTAGATATCACCGATAATTCCTGCAAGAACCAGTAAGTTTTGGTTAGCGTACAGTACAGTCCCTTCATCCATATATCCCGATCGAATCAACAACCATTGGTACATCGAGAGTCGTTCGAGATTCGATAACTATGCAATGCATCTTGAAGATCAAATAGTGACATCGCATGTGCTACTAGGAAACCAAGTAACCTAAATCACATCAAGTACTCTGGCCAGAGATTTGTCACACTAATATCTCCTCAGATCGCATAGGATATCCACACTCGCAAGCGTGTGGTGAATCCTTGACAACAAAGCATCGACTCCTATATGTATCGTAACTATACCCAATCCCGACACCTGATGACCCCCATAGAGTCAGTAAACGAGTCAAAATATAGTACTAGCATATAGAGTCTCAATGATGTTTCAAGTAGTAAGGACTAATGGTGTACAATCAAAACCGCGGACTTATCCACTCAAATAATAATAACCACTTGGAAAGTCCGAATAGGGTAGTTCGATCATTCATCATATGAATATCCATTTGCATGCTTTGAACATCTCCATGTCCACTACCAATGAAACGTGGTACTTGGCATCACAAATGCAAGTCTCAATCTCGAGCGATCCTTATCCTTATTAGCGGACGGCTCAATTGACTAGGAACGGTTTAGAATATACAGTGACTATATGATGTGTTTCATAATAGTGATCTCTCTTTATTCACTATCTCATCTTACTTACACTATAATATATTCAAGTTCTTTATCAAAACAACAATAGTATATCACAATATAACAATATGAAGAAAGATAAAGAAAATGTCATTAATTAATGTAAATTATATTAAACAAAGATTGTTTATACATAGAGTCATAAAAGCCCTTAGCCACAAGTTGGCTAACCGGGCACCCACTCTTTCACTGATCAGTATCCTTCAGGTTTTTGAGATGAACCTTATAGCACAAGAGAAGGATAAAGGGAAATCAATATCACTTCAAGCTTCAAAGCCCTCATATGAGGAGTATGTTCAATTCCACCAAGAAGTTCATCAGTCTGATTTAGAGAATAATTCGATCTCTCTCATGATTAGGAAATTCAATGATTATTTGAACAAGATGAAAGAGACAAGAAAGACGGATCAAAAACTCAAGGCTCCAATGTTTCCTAGCAAGCCTTTGAGAATTACTGGACCAGAATAGTCACCATGGAAAAATATTGATACTCCTAAGTCTCGACTGATGTTGGAAGGGAAGAAGAAGTCAGTACCAAAGAAGTTAGACACGGTACAACGTCATTTGTGTCAAGGCTTTGGACATTATGAAAATGAGTGTGCTAACAAGCTTAGGAAAGGCATGAATACGTCCTTAAGTGATGAAGAGTCTGATGAAGAAGAACAGGAAGATGAAGAAAGCCACGCTGCCCTATCTGCCCTACTGGAAAGCAAAAAGAAGTTTTTGCCGCAGGTGTTGCCACACCTGGCCGCAACATCTCCCAAAGGTCAGTCTGTTTAAATTCTTTCATTACTGATAATGTGTGTAATAATGATTCAGGTGATGATATTATATCCATGGAAGAATCTCGGATGATGTTTGAAGAGTTACATGCTAATTGGATTGAAAGAAAGAAGATGAATACTATTCTTTCAAAAGAAAATTCTGATCTAAAGGATGATGTGTCAAGGCTTGAAGTTATGCTGAGTAAGAAAGACATGGAACTAAGTCAAGCAAAAGAAGAACTTGGAAAAGCAAAAGCTATACTGGCTAAGTTTAATTCAAGCACCTCCAAGCTTGATTCTCTACTCATGATGGGAAGAGATGGTACGACTGGTTTAGGTTTTGAAAACAGCAAATTTGAGGTTGGTGAAAGTTCGAAAGGCCCTGTGTTTGTCAAGAAAAGTAGCAGTACTGAAAGATCAAGCAAAAAGGTCTTACCAATTGATCCTCCAAAACCAAAGCCACAGCCTACTCTTCCTTCAAGGTCTAGAAGGAAACTTAAGTATATTTGTCACTACTATCATAGACCTGATCATATCAAACCATACTGTTTTATGCTGCAGGAAGGCTACAGACAGAGATCTTCTTCAAAGGTGTTACCTAAGGTGTTGCCAACACCTTTTCACAACATCTATAGAAACAGATCTTCTGCAAGAAAAGTTTGGGTACCAAAAGCTGATAATCACTGTCATATGATTTATACTGCTTTGAGAACTAATGTTTCAAGTGCTTGGTACTTTGATAGTGGCAGCTCACATCATATGGTAGGTTCCAAGAAGTTTCTCACTAATTATGTTGAACAGAAAAGTGGAAAAGTAACCTATGGAGGAGGTTCAGAGGAAAACATTGTTAGAAAGGGAACTCTGAATGTTTTTGGTTTTCCTAAGCTTCCCAACGTGCTTCATGTTGAAGGACTAACTGCAAATCTAATAAGCATAAGTCAACTTTGTAATGATAATTTGCATGTGCAATTTGATAAGAAATTTTGCAAAGTTTTTTATGATTCAAATCTCTGTGTCATGATAGGTACTAGGTCATCCGACAACAGCTATCAACTTGGAGAAGAGATGGCTTGTAGACACACAAAAGTGACTGAATTTGACCTATGGCATCAAAAATTGGGTCATGCAAATTTCTAGATACTAAAGAACTTAAGTAAGTTAGATGCTGTCAGAGGTATGCCTAACTTAAAATCTGGTATTCCATTTGTGTGTGAAGCTTGTCAGAAAGGGAAGCAGACTAGGGTGTCACACGAGCTGTTGTCAACATATCTGACAACACGCTGCCTTGAAATTATTCATATGGACTTGATGGGTCCAATGGATGTTGAAAGCTTCGCTAGTAAGAAATATTCTTTTGTTTGTGTTGATGAATTTTCACGATATACTTGGGTAAATTTTTTGAGAGAAAAATCAGACATATTTGATGTCTTCAAGAAACTGCTCACTAAGATTTCGAATATCCACAATCTAAAGGTAATCAGAATTCGCACTGATCATGGTAAGGAGTTCGAAAACTCTTCTTTTCCTAGTTTGTGTGATAAGAAGGGTATTACTCATGAATTTTCTGCTCCTAAAACCCAACAACAGAATGGAATTGCTGAATGAAAAAATAAGACGTTGCAAGAAATGGCAAGAGTGATGTTGAGTTTGAAAAATATTTCAAAACGTTTTTGGGCTGAAGCCTTGAATACTGCTTGTCATATTTCAAATAGAGTTTATTTGAGGAATGGTAGTACTATGACATCCTATGAAATTCTGATGGGAAAGAGGCCAAACCTTAAATAATTTCATGTTTTTGGATGTGTATGTCACGTTTTGAATGATAGGGATCATCTTGCTATGTTTGATGCAAAAAGTGATAAGTGTATGTTCTTGGGATATTCATCAAATAGTCGAGCATATAGGATGTTTAACTTGAGAACCAGAACTATTTTTGAATCAATTAATGTTGTGTTTGATGACTTTGGAGATCTAAAGAAGAAAACAGCTGAAGATGAAGTTGCTGATACGCTGGATAATTCTGGAAATTTAGATGTTGTCCAAGGTGTTACAACACCTCCAACAACACCTCCTGCAGAAATTTTAGAAACAAAAGTTGAAAATCCTACTGATGAGAATACACTACAACAAAAATGCTCAAATACAACACTTAAAAGACAACGCTTTTGGTAAAAAGCGTTGTCTTTTTTAAAATTACAACGCTTTTAAGGAAAAGCGTTGTTGTTATTTTTTTTAAATTCATAAAAGACAATGCTTTGTTTAAAAAGCGTTGTCTTTAAGCATTTTTTTTAGGTCTAAGACAACGCTTTAAAAAAGCGTTGTCTTTGAGCGTTATTTTTTATATGTACTACAACACTTTTTAAAAAGGGTTGTAGATAAAAAAAATTTTTAAAAAAATTTAAATAAAAATTAAAATGACTACAAGGAAAAAAAAAAGGAAACGACGCTTCTCTCTCCTTCCCAAAGCCATTATCGGCTCTCGCGATCCCCTTTCTCCCCAAACCCTAGCAGCCTCATCATGTCATCGATTCGCCGCCCTAGCCACCGAAAAGCTATCGATTGAAGCTAGAAAAGGTAAGCGTTCGTACTTGGCTTCAATTTAATACCAAAATATTGAGGAATCTCGGACCAAAGCTCAAACTGTCACGCCTCGTTTGCGACTGGAGCTGCGCGGGTTCTTGTTCTTTCTCGACTTTGAGCTATTTCTGGTTGTTTTTTGCATACTTTTCGGATTACACTTTCTAAAAATTTTTTGAATCCCTTTCTTCCTCTGCCTTTTCCTATTATCTTTCGATTCTTGCTGATTTTCCTAGCTTCATAGATAGATTTTTGTTTCACGGATTTCGCATCTACTCCACTCTCAACTTGCTGCTTCATGGATTTCCCATCTGTCGTGAGTTGCTAGGGTATGATTGGAGCAGGGCGGCTGTTTTGAATCATCTGTAGGGGGTTGGGCTTTGTTCTTGGTGCATCTATTTCCTGATTTTGAGTCGTTTTGATGTTGGATCACAGCTGCTGGTGTTCAGATTTTAGCATAATTAAATCTTCGCAGGCATAAGCTACGATATGCGCAAGCTATTATGGGTTCGTTTCTCTGGCTTGAGCCTCTTTGTCAGGTATACTTGCATTTTCTGAAAAATCCAGCTGCGTTTATTTTTACCTTCATAATAAATAAGTGATTATTGTCTCAAAGCAATCCACTCAAACACCACTAAAGGTTGTTTTCTTTCTGGGCTTTCTTCAACAGTTCCCTGTTCAATATGAGGTTCTAAAATATGTTGCATACTATTAAATAATGAAAAAATGGGCTCCAGGTTTTATAGAAGTATAATCATAGTAGGGGTGGATCCAAAAAGTGGTTAAGACAAGGCTAGGAGTGTCAACCAACTACATATTTGGGATGAAACTTGCAGTTTCTTTAAAAAATTTACATATACAATTTAAAGTTTTCGTTGGATGGGACTTGGTCGCCACCATCACCCTCTTGCTGAAACCACGTATCCTGACTATAGCTTGCAACCAGAGAGGACGAGAGAGAGTCTTCCAAATTGTTGTAAATGATCATCATGGTTTGATCGAGTCTCCATATCGATCACTTTGAGTTTTCCAAATTGTTGTAAAGATGTAGCTTCCTTCTGTGGTAAGAATCTAATGTTTTGTGTTGAATTTGACTTTTTTTGTGAATGTAAGAGGATTATTTCCTTGTAGTGAACCAAGATTTTGCATAATAATTGATTTCCATTTCAGTATTAAGAATAAAAATTATTTATGCAATTACTCCTTATTAATTTGCCAAGTAGATTTCGCAATAGGTGAAATTTGGAGTTGTACCTCTTTTTTAATTTTTTTTACACTTTCCACAATGTCCAATTTTGATATTAAAATTTAGTATTATTATTACTCGGATACATTGGCATATTGATCTCTTTTGCTTTTCTGTAGGCCACCGCTAAGTGCTAGCCTATCAAGAATCTGGTCACCGTGTTCGAGCAGCTTGTTTGCATCAAGAAACTTTGACGATGCTTTCTTAGTAGGTTGCTGGATTCTTGCTGGTTCACTTGTTGCAACAGTTTGTGCGCTGCCACAGCTAGCGCTTGCGCAAGTGTGTGATCCTTCTTTGCGCTCTTTGTTACGGTGTATTTGATTAATGTGTGGGATATCACTAACTACAACAAATATGATCAAACACAACAATTAAAAACAACGCTTTTGTAAAAAGCTTTGGGTCCTTTAGCTTCGGTACCCTCTATGAATACTTCAATTTTCATTATTTCTCCAAGTTTCTAACCCCGTAGTTGTTGAGTTGATAAAGGGATGTGGATAGCACGGAAATCCAGCTCATGCTTTAGATTTTAGTGGGTTACTCAAGAGTACAGGGTGTGGATATTGTGCTATTTTGGTGGTAGAATTGAGGAAAATGGAGCAGCTTTGCTTTTGGGAATCTTAGGTTGGGGATTTTGTGATGCAAATGTGTAGTTGTTGGCTGTAATTTTTCTGCTCCAACCTTTTTCTTATCGAATCTGCAAAATGAAACTCTCCTCGGTTGGTCTAAACCAGCAATCTCCTGACGGTAAACTTACTTTGTTCCTTTTCTTGAATTTAAGTATGTTTTTGGGCGTATAAGTTGAATATTAACCATTTGTAAGTGCCAACAAGTCATTTTCTTGAAAGAGTATGTTATATTGCCATTCTTGACTATACACCTCGTGATTTGGAAAAGTGGTTAGGCCTCAGTCTGGCAATTGAGAAACTGGAATTAAGGTTAATTCTCACGTCTTTAGCACTGTTTTAACACGAACTAAATAGTTTTGTTCGAATTTGATTAGCAGGATACAAGAACTGCCTAAATTCTGAACTTTGGCATGCCTGTGCGGGTCCTCTTGTTTCTTTGCCTGGTATTGGAAGCCATGTAGTGTATTTTCCTCAGGGTCACAGTGAACAGGTTTGATTCTTGCTTGTTTATTTCAATTGTAGTTTGTGTAAATAACAAACTATTTTTCTTATTTTTCTTATTTTTTGACAATGAATTGGGAGGTATATTGTTTTTATGACTGTATCTACAAAAGAAGAAACAGTTTATCTTACCACATCCAATTTTGAGAGCGTTTAATTTCTCTCTTCATGATTTGCAATTGTTAAATCCCCGGTATTTTGTATGGAGATTCGAATTCAATCATTCACTTCGAGCACTCTGGTTCAGTAATGAGGATATTGATATATCCTACACGCGAAAGTTATGTTGAATGTCATTGTTTCTTGATACATACTGGCTACTGCACAGGTTGATGTATCTACCAACAAGGAAGTTGATGCAGAGATACCTAATTACCCTAGCTTGCCTCTGCAACTCATTTGCCAGCTTCATAACGTGACAATGCATGTACGTTTTTTTTTTCTTTCAAGTTTTGTTGTGTTCCTATTGCAGTTATTGGAGTTCTCTTGTAGAATCTTAATGTTTTATTCAAGTAGGCTGATTTAGAGACATACGAGGTTTACGCCCAAATGACCTTGCAACCGCTGAGCCCAGTATGTTCTCTAAATCTTCATCAACTTTTTCTTCCTCTTTTCTAAGTCGACTTTCTTTTTTTTCTGGGTCATTTTTATTCTTTTATTACTATTTTTGCAGCAAGAGCAGAAAGAGATTTCATTTTTTCCGGCAGATTTAGGAACCCCCAGTAAACAGCCAACAAATTACTTTTGCAAAACTTTGACTGCCAGTGACACCAGTACTCATGGTGGATTTTCAGTTCCTCGCCGTGCGGCAGAAAAAGTATTTTCGCCACTAGTAAATGTCATTTCGGGTGCTTCCAAGACCCAAGTAAAAAAATGTGCCTGTTTTTTTCAATTATGTGCTTCTAATGCATCTTGGTTGGAACCACCCAATTTATAGGACTTTTCCCTGCAACCTCCTGCTCAAGAATTGGTCGCAAGGGATCTGCATAATAATGAGTGGAAGTTCAGACATATTTTTAGAGGTCTATTTTAGACATGTATTTAACTTGAGGAGTCAAGTAGCAGCAACTACTTCTACAGATTCTGAATATGATTTATATGGTTCTTATATCAGGCCAGCCCAAGAGGCATCTTCTCACAACATGATGGAGTGTTTTTTGAGTGCAAAAAGACTGATTGCTGGTGATTCGGTTCTCTTTATATGGTAGGCATTTTATTTAACTGGAATATCATTGCGGGTCCCCTAATAAATTTCATTGAATAGGCCTGGTCAAACATTGAAAAAAGTGATGAGTTTCTTTTTCCTCAAGTGCTACGTCTGATCAGTACTGAACCATGCGATGCTTTTTGGGCATTTATTAGGAATGAGAAGAATCAGTTGATTCTCGGTATAAGGCATGATAATCGACCACAAAATGTGATGCCTTCATCAGTTTTATCAAGTGATAGTATGCATCTCGGCCTTCTTGCTGCTGCTGCTCATGCAGCTGCAACAATTAGCCGTTTCACCATATTTTATAATCCCAGGTAACTTTGTTCTTTCCAACACTACCAAGGTGTGCATGTGCTACCTTTATCGCATGATTCTACCAACCTAGGAGAGTATGCAATATCTCATGATTATACTAACTTAAAAAATTTCAGAGCTAGTCCATCCGAATTTGTCATACCTCTGGCCAAATATGTAAAAGTTTTTTATCACACTCGAGTGTCTGTGGGCATGCGTTTCCGGATGCTGTTTGAAACCGAAGAATCTAGTGTTCGACGGTATGTTTATTTTTCTCAATTCTGTCCATCCTCCTTTGTTTGTGTATGGTGAGTTCCCTGTGGTGTTGATAGATGTTCAAGTTGCATAATTTTGTGAGATTTCTGACCTCTTCTTGATTCAGTTACATGGGCACAATAATCGGGATAGGTGATTTAGATCCTACCAGATGGCCAAATTCACACTGGCGTTAAGTTAAGGTGAACACATACAATGTTCCTGCCCATTGATTTCATATATTACAAAAGTTTAGAGTGTTGTGTTTTTTTGTTCTTCTTGGTTGGTCTGAATCCAAAGATATCGAACATAATTTATTCATTTTTAATTCTTGTCGTGAAATTGAATGTTAACTTGTTTAATGGAGGTTGGCTGGGACGAATCTACTGCTGGGGAGAGGCAGCCAAGAGTGTCTTTGTGGGAAATTGAACCTTTAACAACATTCCCAATGTATCCATCACCATTTTTTCTAAGACTGAAGCGACCATGGCCACCAAGGCTCCCCTCTTTCAGCGGTTGAATTTATGTTTGTCTTTAAAGAATTTGTCAAGGATAGCTTGGTGTCAAACTTGATAGTCTGTAAATTGAAGAATGACTGGCCCATTTAGTTGAATTAGTTTTCTTGCTTAGTTTTCTGTATCATGAAAGTTTGAACATTTTAGTAGCTGATCTTGAGTAATGTCTTGTAAAGCTATTGTTGTTGGGACCTTTGACACTTGTGAGGGGAATGAGTGGTACCAAAGGGTCCTCGGAAGAACCTAATGTTTGGATTGCCTCTAGTTTATCTGTCAAAAGATACTCTGCTTGTATGCTATATGATTCAAAATATTTGTGATGTTGTAGATACTTTTGTCAACTCGACATCACATTGTGCTAGTTATTCTCCCATTTCCAGGGTGCTCTTTTATTTCATGTATATGGTTGAAGAAGGTTCACTAATCTTACCCGGACATGGTTCATGCAATTTAGTATATTTCTCCATCTCTTTTGTTTTTTCGTCCTACGATCATACACGTAGCAGGGACAATGAGTCTTCTGATTAATGTTCGTGAAGGATTAATATCAAGGAAGGGGTAGCAACAGGAGATTAACCATTCCAGAAGTTGATCCATTATCCAACCAAGAGGCTCGAAATATTAGGAGGCAATCATCATCATCAGTTGCAGGGGGTTTACCTCCATTAGGCAGGTTCATTTTCAACAGTGTATTCTTTCTTCTGATTTTTTTTTACTTGATTCCAAGTTTAGTACATAAACATGATATCATATTTCAGATTCTTTATCACTTCTGGGAACAATCCAACAACATAATTTTTTTAAATTCATGTTCTTTTACTGATAAATAATTGTTTAAGTTTAGTACTTTCCATTTTAATCTATTCATATTTGTTTTATGTTTGTTTTTATTTTTAATAATTTGCAGTATGGAGATACAAATTAAAGGAAAAGAGATTGTTGCGGCTTTTATGAAAGCTTGAGACGCTAACATGTGCTGAAGGAAGGAATCAAAGTTTTTCGAGATTAATGCATAGTTTTTTGATTTTTTACTAGTGTTCATTAATTTAGAATTCGATTATTTTTATATTTGAATGATTTTTAATATTGGAATACTCTATATTAAATTTTATTTTACAAATTTTTTAATTTTGAGTGATTTATAATATTGAAAATTTGTGAATTAATTTTTTTTTTGTTTTTTATTTGAACAAAGACAACGCTTTTTTTAAGCGTTGTATTTTCCAGATACAACGACGCTTAAAAATCGTTGTCTTTTCCAAAAACGACAACGTTTTTTTATAAAAGACAACGCTTAAAAAGTGTTGTCTTTTTTAGATACGACAACGCTTTTTAAGCGTTGTCTTTTCCAAAAACGACAATGCTTTTTTCGCATTGTCTTTGAGCGTGGTCTTTTACAACACTTGCTACGACAACGCTTTTTTGGAGACATTAACAACACGGAAAAAGCGTTGTCTTTAGCCATTTTTCTTGTAGTGATACTGATGAGGACAGTGAGGTAAACGAAGCTGGAAATAATATTAATTTCAAGCAGAATCCAGAAGAATCATCCAACCTCACAAGTTATTGGAGATGTGCATGGAGACTTGCAAACTCAAAGGAAAGAGAAAGTGGATTATCGAAAGATGGCAGGTTTAATGTGCATGAGTTCTACGTATTCTCAGGTAAGATTTTCTTGTTTCGTGTCAAACATTAAACCCAAAAAGGTTGAGGAAGCTTTAAAAGATGAATTTTGGATCAATGCTATGCATGAAGAGTTAGAACAATTTGTTAGGAATGATGTTTGGTACTTGGTACCGTGTCCTGCTCATGGTAATATTATAGGAACTAAGTGTATTTTCAAAAATAAAACTGATGAGTCGGGAAACATCATTAGAAATAAAGCTAGTTTGGTATCTCATGGGTATACACAGGTTGAAGGGGTGGATTTTGATGAAACCTTTGCTCCTGTAGCCCGCATTGAGTCAGTCCGACTTTTTCTTGTTATTTCATGTAACATGGGAATGAAACTTTTTCAAATGGATGTAAAAAGTGCTCTTTTCAATGGGATCCTAAATGAAGAAGTTTATGTGAAACAACCTAAAGGGTTTGAGGATCCAAATCATCTTGATTATGTGTATAAGATGAAAAAGGAATTGTATGGATTGAAGCAAGCACTACGTGTATGGTATGAAAGATTAACCGAGTACTTGCTCAATATTGGCTTCAAAAGAGGTGAAGTTGATAAGACTTTATTTTTGCAAAAGTCTCAAGGTAATATCTTAATTTGCCAAATTTATGTAGATGATATAATCTTTTGTGCTTCAAATGACAAACTTGTTGATGATTTTGTGAAGTGCATGTCTTCTACATTTGAAATGAGCATGGTTGGTGAGTTAACTTATTTCTTGGGATTGCAAGTGAAACAAATGCATGATGGTATATTTTTGTGTCAAATCAAGTATGCTAAAAATTTGGTGAAAAATTTTTTGAATGACAACACTAAACACATGCACACACCTATGGGGTCTAATGAAAAACTGTCTAGGGAGGATGTTGCCGAAGGTGTTGACAACACCCTCTACAAAAGCATGATTGTTAGTCTTTTGTATTTAAGTGCTACTACACCTGATATCATGTATAGTATTTTTTTGTGTGCTAGATACCTGTCTTACCCAAAAATTACTCACCTAAAGGCCGTGAAACGTATACTGAAATATGTGGCAGGTACTTCGAATTTGGGTTTGTGGTACACTAAAGAAACCAATTCGAATTTGGTATGGTTTAGTGATGCTGATTGGGCTGGGGATTTAGATGAGAGAAAGAGCACTTCAGGAGGATGTTTCTACTTGGGAAATAACCTAGTGCCATGGTATAGTAAGAAACAAAATTGTGTCTCTCTTTCTACTACCGAGTCTGAGTATGCTGATGTTGGTAGTTGTTGCTCACAACTCCTATGTATGAATCAAATGCTGAATGACTATGGAGTCAAGAGTGATACTCCTATTGTGTACTGTGATAATTCTAGTGCCATTGATATATCCAAAAATCCAGTACAACAATCTCGAACCAAACACATTGACATTAGACATCACTTCATTCGAGATTTGGTCGAGAAAAGCATGATCTTAATTGAGTTTTTTGGAACTAATAACCAATTAGCTGATATATTCACAAAAGCTTTGGATTTCGAGAGATTTTCCAGTCTAAGGAAGTCTCTCAGTATGTGTGCTTTATAGACAGGATCGAGATGTTGTCAGGAGTGTTGCCAACACCCTGTGACAACATCTTTTCGTGATGTGCATTTTTAGGTTCATTAGGCATATTGCATTCATGCATTCATTCTGTTTTGTTATGTGTTGGATACCTTGTAACCATCTACTATTTTTCACTCAGGATTCTTTACAAAATATTTTACAGATTAATATGGATTAATTGAAGAAGAGTTCTGACTAAGTCACGAAGTAGTGGAGGGATGTTCGTGTATTCCATGATTTTGTCCCAAATGGAAAGTGACTTTGCAATATCAGAATCTCAAATGAACAAAAGGATTAAACTTGAATCGAGTCAATCATCAAATTTGATTGAAAATCAGAAGCAAATTGAAAAATCTACCTATAGGGGTCCATTGAAGATCGTTTTTTTTAGTGTGCAGGCTACCACTTCTGTAATAATAAAGTGGATACCAAAATTTTTCTGAATCCTGAAGTGTTTTTGGAAGATGTTTCCAACATCGTTGAAAACACCTCATTTGTCAACATATTTTTTTGCATATTATCGCATTTTATTTTTATGTACACTCTGTTTTAGACATATTTAGGACATGCATATTTTTATTTGTGAATATCTTTGGCCGAAAGGTTATAAATTCTGATTGAACAAAATTTTGATTTTTGCCCTATCCACTGAATTTTTGAATTTGGAGGGATTGAATTTTGTTTCAGTGGTGTTGTATTCTGATGAGGAGTTTAAATTGGAAAATATTTGGTGAAATATTTGGGCCTAGATTATCGGTGGGAATCGAAGAGATTTATTGCCTAATTTAAATCGGATTTGTTACCATTTTTTGGATTGTTACCGTTGGGGACTTTGTTACCGTTAGAGGGGCTGTAATTCGAGTAAGATTAGGAAGTTTGTGTGTTATAATTGGGTGTTTATCTATTTTTAGGAAGATATTATTTCCTTTGTTTTTCACCCTCGCATCACAACATTCTCATTACCCCTGCTGTTTATTTTCGTGTGTTTACTCTTGCATATTCAATGGCAGGAAAGGGTTTTGATTCACACGACATCCGATCGGAGATGGGCTATATGGAAGATGCTGCTGAAGGTGTTACAATACCTCAGTCACCCAACCCCATGATTGGCAAGCCATCGTTCCTGTTGCTGCGGAACCTATGCTTTTGGATGTTATCGCACCTGGAGAGCCTGGAAACGTACTTGATGTGGATAATTTGCCAGACATAGCCGTCCTGAACAAGGTACTCCCCGCGAAATCCTTGACCCGTTGTTCCAAGAGACAGGCCGAATACAATCCTGACTACACTGCATCTAAGAGATTCCGTGGGAAAGGTCAACCATCAAGGCCTTCTATGATGGATACAGAGTATTCTTCGAGTGATGCCAGTGATGATGAAGATCACAAGCTAATACATCGAAAAAGAGGAAAAGCTAGTGCTATGGAACCCACTGTTCCAACCATCCCAGTTCCATTTGATGATGTCGAAACATCTGAGGCTGATTCCAGCTCTGATAATGAGTCTTTTGCCTCATAAACTCAAACTTTTGTTCCTACTATAGAGGAAGATGGATCTGCATCCGTTGCTATTGAGGAGACTTCACACCTATTCCTCTTGTGTTTTCTGATGACGGGGAGGCATCTATTGCCAAGTTTATGGCTGAGATGAAGAAATCAAAGGATAAAAATCCTACTGTCTCTCATCAAAATTCCGATGATGAACCAGATGAAGAGATGCTACAAGAGTATGCTGATAACCGCCCTCGTCCCTCTGATAGTTCTAGCTCTGATTCAAGTGAAGACTCAGATGCTGAGAAGGACCTAGAAGATGAGTCAAAATCTGATGACTCTGCAGATGATGAAGAGGATGTTGAGGAAGGTGTTGCCGACATCCTGGACAACAACTTAGGTGAAGACTACCGGGGAAATGAGTCTTACTCCTCAACTTTTTATTCCAAGGAGATTGCTGACTGCTGGGATAAATATGCTGATAGAGAGTTCCTTGAGGAACACAACATTGATTTGGAGAGCTATAGGGCCCAAAATTTGGTAAGATTTTTTGAGGTACGAAACTTGCTTTCCACTGTCACTACTGCCGGTCCATATTGTAGGGAACTGGTGAGAGAGTTTTACTGCAACCTCACTGAAGCCATGAAGGATCCTAGATATGTCAAATATGGGAAGGTGTATGTGCGAGGACAACTCTTCTCTTTCAGTCCTGCTGTGATCAATGGATTTCTCCATACACTTACTAGTGATGAAGCTACTCTGCCCACTCTGGATTCAATGACCTCTGTCATTACAGGTGGACTTGTTACAAGTTTTCCAGCTCATTCGCATAAGCTAGCTGTTGCCAAACTGACCTCTTTATACTCTGTTCTACACAAAACGGCTGTGAAGACCTGGACTCATTCTGGGAATTATACTGTGGTTACCAAGCATCAGGCTCCAGTCCTATATGCTATTGGAACAGGAGAAAATTTCAATTTTGGAAGATTGGTGTTTGATACAGTCATGGCTTTTGCTGACTTTGCACAACCAACTCTGAAGCTGTCATATTCTTCTCTGATCTATTCGATGCTGCTATCTCAAGAAATTGAGAAGGATGATGATGAGATGCTCACGGAGCCTGGGGAAGTGTTGAAGATTTCACCTGCTCTGCTATAAGGCAACAGAAAGATAGACCTACCTTGGTCTGAATCAGGTGTTGCTGCAGGTGTTATGGCAGATGTTGCCAACACCCCCTCTGCCACTGAAATTTTTGTACCACCCTCTGCTGCTCAGAACATTGATTCTACATTTGTTCAAGCTCAACTGGTGCATGCTGAGCAGAAGATTGCACAGGCTAAGGTTGATCTAGCCTATTATGAAGGGTTGAAGGCTCACTATGAGTCACTGCTAAGTGGAGCTGGCCCTTCTGAACAAAATGGAGGAGAAGAAAGTGAAGCTGATGAAGAAGCTGAAGCTGATGGCTCATCTAAGAGCAATCAATTCTAGATTTGCTTTAGTTGTTTTAGTTTATTTTTTTTGGGTTGCTAAGTTTTGTTTTTTCTCTGCTCCTAATCAAAACTGTTTTTTTTTTGTGTTAGCTCTGATATGTTTTTTGTTTATGTTTCTCCTTTTATATATGTCTATTGATCTGGAGTGTTGTAGCTAGAGTTGTCAACATCCTATGACAACACCACTGTTTTTACTTAGGGGGAGAATCGGTTCAGGGGGAGTTTTGATTAAGGGGGAGTTTAGTTGATTTGTTTTTGAATTAGATGTGTTTTGTCCAGAGATGCCAAAAGGGGGAGATTGAAAGGAATATTTTATTCCTTAAAATTCCATAATTCTAAAAAGATTTTATTTTAAAGTCTTTTGTCTTTCTTGGACATGAAGTAACTTTTACATAAGTTATTTATTTTCTTAAATAAGTTGATTTGAGATATTGATAAGATTATTATAATATTTATCATATCATATCTAAAATATATCTTTCTTTCTTTGTGTAGATTTGATATGATCAAATCAAGAGAATCCTACGTCTACAAGAAAACATGTTGAAGAAGGATTTATGTTCTATTTAAGGAGATAGGCGTGCACGAGGAAAATACACCGACCGAGATTAATAGAGAGACCGTGAGATTTTTCTAGAGCTTCATATACGTACATTGAGAGAAGAATCAAAACTCTGTTGAAACTCGTATAGGTCGTGATTGCTTGATGCCTTGAAGAACACTTGAAGATCATTGATCGAAGAGTGTGTTGTTCACTCGGTTTTGGCATCAAGAATTTTCTCCTTACTTCGTTTTCTTTATTATATCTTGCATAGAATTTTTAGGAGAACTTTTATTCGTTTATTTTCTCACATGTTTGGAGAAAATTGATTTTTGTAATAATCACTAGTTTTAGGGTTTGTAAAACTCTTTGAATTATTTTCTAGTGAAAGTTTTGCCCTAAGGCGCTGCAAGAGTATTTTATACTCTTGCTTAAAATATTTGAGTCTATTTATTTGGTTGCTTGTTTATTTTATTCACGTTTAAATTATATTTCGCTGCAAATTACTCAAGGTGTTATTGTAGGTGTTGTCAACACCTTGTGACAATACCTCAAACTGTTTATGTGCAATCTTTATTCCCTTGCACTTACCATTAGGCCAAAAACTATAGTTGTTAGTCAAGGCGCAACTTTATTTCCTTACACTTATGGCAGCACAGATGGGTCGGATTGTTAAGCCCATGAGTTTAGAGAGGGGTGTGTCTTACTGCTGGTACCGTCTCATATCCCTTTCAAGATCATTCTTATCATTTCTCTACTACCGACTTTGTCCCCAGCAGAGAAAATATTACCTGTTACGATCTGGTGTCCCTATTTTAGGGCTCACCTAACCAACCAGATCAAGCAGCACAACGTCAGCAGCTTGACGCACTAGAGCTTCTCAGGAGGTCACTCATCATAGTACTACTCTCACCTTTGCACGTGTAACCCAACGATTTTAAACACTTTATGTTGTAAATATTTAAACAGAGAATATGGATTTGAGAGCCAAAATATTTCAATATTGTAAACGTCGTTCAATTAAGACAACGTTGTCAACATCATATTTCTATTAAGTGATATCACAAATGCTATGATTTTTTTGTTTTCATAAAGTACTTTTTTTTCATTTTGTCTAATATAAATGATAATATTTATTTCGTTTTGTGCAACTAATCAATCAAGCCAAATTCATATAATTTTGATTGATATGACATCTCATTCATCACACCGGTAAAAAAATTGATTGATTTTAAAAACCAAGAGCGTTTTAATATTTTCAGTTCACCTGGATTTTTAATTCAATTTGTCACTGATGGAGGTAGTCAAAATGATTAACCATTTAAAAGAAATTGATTGATTATCGCAATTGGGGGCAAAATCAAGAGACTTTATTTATTTTTTTTGGCTTCTTTTTAATTTTTCAAAAAAAGAGGCGCAAATATAAATGGACATCAAACTTGTAGTGGTGTTTTAAATGAACAGGTGAAATGGGAACTTCATTGCTTGCTATACCACGATTTTTAAATGAATAAACATCAGGCATCCCAACTATAAGTAAAGAAAACGAATTCTTGATAAAATCTAACAATTTTCCATAATTTTCTTGGAAGATTTAAGTCGATGTCAATTTTAATTATTTTAATGTGAATTAATTTATTAAAATGAGGGAGAGAGCGACCTAACGTCTATTTTGAATAAAGTACTATTTAACATGATTAAGATATCATGCATTAATTAAGCAAATTGAGGTGATTAACACTCATCTAGCACCAAGGTCCCAAGTGTGGGACAAGATCTCGAGTTCGAGACCCAATAATGACAACATTTTCCAGCCCCAACTAAAAAAAAAAGGCCCATCGTCAGATCCAATGGCTATGCATACTCAAAGACGAATTTCCTATGTAGCATAGTCTCTCCAACTGCCCGTAGAGTCTTCTTTTCAAATGACAATGGTACTTGATTGCTCGGACTTTTAAATCACAGCATATTTAGGTACTATTTTATAGAACTTCTAAGAAGCACTTCTCAGCTTTTCCTTGACAAAATTTTCAATCTCCCAAACACTACCTTATTAGCTAATAATGGCACGTGAGTCCTTAATTAAGACTACAAAAATGCTCAAACTTTAGACATTATCATTGTATGTATCGAAAACGAATGATTTCAATCGGGAAATTTGCGTCATGGACAAACCCTCTGAAGAATCCCATGTATAGGTTTATAATACAAACTCATCATGCTTTACATGTTTCTTTTCTTTCATCAGCTGGTATGGAAGTAGAAAGTTGAAAAATGAACCAACAACAAACCTTTTGATCCTAATCTATGGCGGGATCTTTATATCTCTTGAAAACATTGTCAATATCTGTAACCACTTCGAGGGGTAAAGGCTGTTCGGTTGTCAAAAATGCATCAATGTCCTCTTTCAATTGCTCTAAAGAAGTTGTCCCAATTATTGAACTGGTGATAAATGGACGATCTCGTGTGAATCCGAGAGCTAACTCAACAGGACTTAATCCGTGTTTCTTGGCAATTTTTATGTACTGTTCTGTAGCTTCCTGGAATTCAGAAGTGCATGACATGAACATATCAACATCAGCTTTGATAGATGTGAATTACTCCAATGTTATCATATTCGAACAGTGATACGTAATATTCTCATGCATGGAATAATTTTCGTCTCAAGGATGAGATACTGAGGCTAAGTTCCAGTTAAGAAGAGAATGGAACCAACAAAGTTACCTGCTAGGACACAGTTGGCTGGTTCATCGAGGCTTTTAATTGAGCTGTTGTATCGAATTTTAAATCTTCTGTTGACTGGTTTGTTTTCATAATTACATGTATATACTGATTGAGGTTTCTAGAGTTGGCAGATCAGGTTTTTCCCAGAGAAAGGAAATTACTCATGTCTATATGCAGCTTCAGAAACAGAATAGAAATGTCATGGAAGCATGTTTAACGTTGAATGTAGACGAAGTGTGTAGAGGAACTAATCATAATGATCTCCTAGTTGACATGGTTAAAACACAACAAAATATCAATACTGCAATCCATCAATTCTTCTAAGATATCAAATTCAGTCTATGGTAATCAGGACTGCCATGGATGAAACGCTCATATATAAGAGCAAGCATGAGATGATTTTAAACGGTTCAATTTGTTGATACATACCTTGGAAATGGATTTATTGTATCTTTCCATGTAGCCAGGGAAGAGGTTAAACCGTCCCTTCTTTGACGCTTCAGAATTAGGGTCCAGATACTTCCCCGATAATGCCCCACCGGCAAGGGGAGAATAAGCAAGTAAGCCAATGTTGTAATTGTTAGGGTGACATGCTTCAACAAGATCAACTGCAATGTATAAATTAAAACTTGAGATTTATTTTGTTATTCAGACCCATTCATTGTTAAATATGTAAACACTACAGGGCAAACAATGCAATACCAATCTGCTAAAAAAAAACTCTTACCAACTGATATGTGCATGTGTGCGTGTGCGTGTGCGTGTGCGTGTGTGTGCACATGCATTCAGTCAAATATTAAAATATACAAACTAAAATATCAAAATGTAGTTATATGACCTTTAAACTTAAACAACGCACAGACATTAAATATCAAAATTGAAATGATTAGTCTTTATTTATCTAGTTTTCTATTTATGTGGAAAGATAACTTACTTTCAAATTTGCATCGAACTAACATACTATAACTGTTCTGAATACTGACAATTTTTGGTAGTCCTTCAATTTGAGCAGCATGAACAAACTCCATTACTCCATATGAAGTTTCATTCGAAACACCAATGTACCTTACCTGAACATATTAGGTGTTTTACTGTCAAACACATATGACAAAAAATACAAGTCAGGATGAGTCAGTTAATTCTTTATAATACGGTTGATCTTCATTTTCCAATTTCTTACTGTCCACCATACAGGAAGGCCAAACCATACAGCAAAGTGTTGATCGAAGAAAGATCTCTACATATCCATAAAACTGCAGTTCTATGCCTACTTTGAGATTTTTTACAATTTAAATGCAGCACAGTAAACTAAACTGATTTGGACATGGGTAACATTATTCAGCCTAAAGAATGAGAAAGTATAGTGTGACGACTCTGTGGTGCCTTATTTTATGCCAACAAGGTCTAAGGCATTTTCCAATTTAACTCATATTTAATTGGGTATTTTTAATGTCAAATGAGTGTCTGAGCGCATTTACCCAAACAAACATATGACAGCAGTGAATCTGTCACCGACACTTGAACTTAGTAAACAGCAATTGGATGCTAAATCAATTTTATGGCATCAACAGAAAATCATATAAAGTGATATTCCATTAAGTCAGTTGAAAGCATGTGAAAATAACATAACATTTGTCAAATGTACCTTTCCTTGATCAATAACCTCTTGAAATCCCCTTAGCTGCTCAACAAATGACACACTTGACCTCCATTTTGAAGGATTGTAGAAGTACTCCCCAAATAATGGGACATATCGGTCAGGCCTGAAATATATTACAAAGATACAGATGAGAGGAATTCGACACAAGAAAGTTGGGATGCCCCTGAGTTATGGATGTGGTAGGTCTTGCCAGATTTGCACACGCGCATGTGTGTGTGTGTGTGTGTGTGTGTGTGTGAGAGAGAGAGAGAGAGAGAGAGCAGGAAACCCAAGACTGCAAACGGACACATGCTCAAATAACAAATCTATGCATACTCTCGGTATAAACAACTAAGATAGAGAGTTCAAGGCAAGGTATACAAAGTCGGTGATTTCTCATGAAGCACAGTTATACATGGATGCTAAGCAGAACTTCAAAAGAATTAAAATGTGTACACCAAGACCATGATTTCTCAGCTGTATTTCAGAATCTTTCAGCTGCAACAAAAGGTTGCAACATAGAAGCATGGTTATTGGTGATCAACAACTAGTTACACAACACTCTCTGAATGGAACAGGCGAATGGATCATACACAAATAGACCAAGGATAGACCAAGGAGAAACTTTTGCTTAAACATTACCCAAAGTAACTGTCTATCTAATACCACAAGTTGAACATGATTCCAAACTGTTCCTTCCCAGATCATACCAATGAATCTGTAGTAAGTCAATATAATCTGTATTAAGCCGTTTAAGACTTTTCTCCACACTTTCCCTGATATTAGCTGCATCAACTCGTACAGCCTTTGAGTTATCACGTAAATAAGTTGACCGATCTGAGTAACCAGCAACTTTTGTGGCCAAAATAATCTGATTGGAGATATAAATATAAGGATTAGGACACAATCATTGGATCTGTTCCACTTACTTAGTAGCGGATTCAAAATGAAAAATCAGTATCTAAAAACGACTACATGGATTGCTCCAACAAGTAGGAGCTAGCATAAATAAACTTTGGCTTGGTATTTTTCAAGCTCCTCAAATCTCAGGTAAAAAATTGCACATCTGAGCAGAAATATGGGGTTTCAAATCAGCAAACTCACTCTGCTACTCTGTTAGATAAAAATTAGATTAATTTGGCTAAAACAATAAAAAGAACTGGAGAAAACTTTAATAAAGTTAACAAATTATGATAAAGCATTCCCAATTAACATGGGCTTACAGGAAATGGATCAAAGGATTAATGAGTGGGCCAACAGAGGAATTCTTGATTTGGATCAAGTCCAAGAACAACCTACAATGGAGCCCAACCCAGATACCAATTCACACGTGAAAGAGGAAAGGGAGAACAACCGACGTCTGCAGAATCGGCCATGCAATAAACTAACTTGGCTGAAGGATTATTTCACGTGAAAGAGAAGGAATATTATCAGCACTTCAGTTAGTTATTTTGTTGCAATTGTTTTTATTAATATTTTATAGGTGATTGAGGAGGAAGGCATATAAAAGTTGTAACAGACACAAGGTGATTATTCATTGAGAAATTAAATGCATCGAGTTTCTTTTGGAGTTTGCACAGACTCGAATTGTGCCATTACTCATCATTGGTGCTCTCGTTGATTCTCCAGGCAGGGTACACCATGAGGAATGAGGATATCGCCGAGGCAATGAGGCTTCTGGAGTTCAATTTCAAGCATCACTTTGATACTCAAATGGCGAATTACACCAAATCGCTAGAGCAGTACATGACCACTATGGATGTGCTATTTGGCCAAATGTCCCAGCAGTTTCATGAGGTCTCCGAGGTTACTAAAGATGGCGGCGGGGAGTCTTCCTTGGCCACGGGACCGGTGCCGCCTGCAAGCGACAATAGCGCAAAGGATCTGGAAGCGTATCTCAGGGGATTTAAGTTTGACATGCCTAAGTTCACCGGCGAAGATGTCCATAATTGGACATACAAGATTGAGAAGTTTTTCTCCTTTGCAGTTCCCCTGACATATGCTTACAGGTGGTTGCATTCCACTTGGAAGGAGACGCCGCTGCTTAGTATCAATGGATGGATCGTAATGGTGCGCTGCATGATTGGGATTCTTTTGTAGTGGATCTCAAAGTCCGTTTTGGCTCTTCGGCCTATGCGGACCCATTGGGGGGCATTGCAAAATTGGTTCAAACTGACCGTGTTTCTCGCTTTCGATCAGAATTTGATGAGTTAATGAATAAGATTGATGGAGTATCTGAATCCATGTTTCGAAACTTCTTTATATGGGGTTTGAAACCGGAGATTCACCGGGAACTTTTACTCAAGGCACAGTTCTATGAAGATCGAAATAATGATTTGCATGGTGGATTTCACATGGACTTTGGTCGAGCAGATGCCACGACATTGATCCATTCTAAATTTGCTGGGTCGCCTACTTCACGGGGGAACCAAAGTCCAGCCCTTCCAGTGGCCTCAAAAGTCAAAACCACCCTATTCACAGTTACCACTTACCACCACCTGCCACGGTTCCAATCCGTAAATTATCTCCTACAGAATTGCAAGCAAAATGTGACAAGGGCTTATGTTATAGCTGTGATGAAAATTAAAGCATCAATCATAAATGGAGTTTATTGCACCAAACCCCATGTGAAATATTGAAAATACAAACTCTAACCCTTAACTTTGTGTAATAGTTGCACGTTTAACCCTTGCCAAGGCGAGTTATTGAACAGTACACGCATTGTTACAACGCTAAGCTACTTTTTTTTGACAATATTAGGTCCATATAGTATGAAAATATCCTTTTATTGTAGTATTTTTCATATTTACTCAAATACATTATGATACCAAAATGACCTATTATTGTAAGAATTTTCATATCTACTCAAATACATCACGTGTATTTGTGAAGAAAAATTATGTATTCTGACGTGTGATGTATTTGAGTATATATGAAAATTCTTACAATAATAGGTCATTTTGGTATCATAATCCTATTATTATAAAAAAAATATGGTTATTTTGGGGGAAAAACAAGCGCGTGTTTAACAAACTCGTCGTGACAAGGGTTAAACGTGCAACTATTACAAAAGGTTAAGCGGGATGCCTATTAAAATTTTACATGAAAGAAGTGTGCATTTCAATATTTCACACGGGGGGTTTTGGTGCAAAAAGTTGATCATAAATGTTAGAATCGAATTATGATACTGCTGGGCAATAATGAAGACGACCTTGGTGATCATACTGTTTTTGATACTACTGTGAATCCCACTTTGGATAACGAGGAGGAACTAGAGGTCAGTTTACATTCCCTCACTAATGCGTTGAATCCTCGCATTTTTCAATCTGCGACAAATTAACTTTTTTGGCCTTTCTTGCGAAAATTTGTCATTGTCTTCTTCAACGACATATTAATTTACAGTAATAATAAGCTTGATCACATCAGCAGTCATCCAATTACAGCAGGTATTGGAATGTTGTGGCAGCGAGAATTCTTTGCCAAACAAAGTAAATGTGTAGTTTTTCAGTCCACTATTGAATACTTGGGAAATGTGGTAACTGGCACAGAGTCATGGCAGATCCCAGCAAGATTGATGCAATGGTTATTGGGCCACAACCTGTTAATAATAAACAGGTAAGGGGATTTTTGGGTCTCATAGGCCACTACCGTCGATTTGTGGCCCATTACACCATCATTGCAGCCCCTCTTAAAGATTGTTAAAGAAGGATTCTTTCGCTGGTCGGAGGAAGCTAATGCAGCCTTTCAGATACTAAAAACTGCTATGATGACTACTCTAGCCTTGCGCCTACACGATTTCTCTAAAACTTTTGTGGTGGAAACTGATGCATCTATGCTTGGGATTGGTGGCATTTTGATGCAAGAAACTCACCCTTTAGCATATTTCAGTAAAAAGTTGGGTCCCAAAATGCAAGCGGCCTCGATGTATGTTCGCGAACTTTATGCGGTTACAGAGGCCGTGGCTAAATGGCTCCAATATCTACTGGGCCAAAAATTTGTTATTAGCACCGACCATCAAAGTCTATACGAATTGTTGTTGCAGACTATGCAAACACCGAAGCAGCATCAATATTTGCGAAAATTGATTGGTCATCATTTTGTCTTTGAACATAAGCCTGGGAAAGATAACTCGGCGGCGGATTCCCTATCATGTATTTATGATGGCAGCCCTCTATCTCTGCGTCAAACCATATTTACAGCTATTTCCACTCCAGTGTTTTCTTTCTTGGATGTTTTATGACAAGAAAATCAATCTTTGCCCGATTTTTGGTGGCCATACATCAAAGGCTCAAGGAGAACTCTGCAGTTGATCCTTTGTTTATTATAAAAGATGGGATAGCGTTCTTCAAGGGCCGCTATTTTGTTGCTCGAGATTCAACCCTAAAAACTACACTCTTGCAGGAGTTCCATAGTTCTCCTGTAGGTGAACATGCTGGAGTTCAATGTGCGTATTCGCGTCTATCTGCTAATTTTTATTGGGAGGGCATGTGCATGGCTGTCAAGGAATTAATATCTACTTGCTATTTATGACAAACCACTAAGTATTCCACTGAAAAATCTTTTGGTCTCTTGCAACCAACGGAATTGCCGATGCATGTTTGGGAGGATATTGCGTTAGATTTCATTGTTGGGCCACCACGATCTAAAGGTTTTACATCCATTCTGGTGGTTGTCGATAGACTCGCCAAATATGCCCATTTTGGTCCATTGCCTACTTCGCATTCTGCTAGTCAAGTCACCGAATTATTTATTTCAATGGTGATTTGTTCACGTAGTGTGCCTCGATCCATTATTTCAGGCAGAGACCCTATCTTTACCAGTCAGTTTTGGAAGAAAATATTCAAGCTGATAGGTACGCGCCTTCGCATGAGCTCAGCTTACCATCCCAATCCGATGGTCAGACGGAGGTGCTTAACAGGTGTTTGGACTGGAGCAATACTTAAGAGCATTCACAGCAGAGAATCCGTGAAACTTTGTGTTGGGCAGAATATCATTACAACACTAGTCATCACTCTTCCATTGGCATGACACCATTTCAGGCTGTTTGCGGGCGCCTCCCTCCTACCATTCCTTTATATCATTATATGTACGTGGAAGCACGACTTTGGTTCAGTGGAAAATGATCTAGTGAAGCGTAATGAAATTCTAAGACAGCTCCGACAGAACTTACTTTCAAGCACAAAATAGGATGAAAGGGGCTGCTGATAAACACCGACACGAGAGACACTTCAAAGTGGGTGATTTAGTTCTGGTGAAACTCGCTTCCTACAGTCAACGTACAGTGGCCCAACGGATGTATGTGAAGCTTTGTGAACGCTTTTTTGGACCTTTCCCTGTTCTGGCTAAGGTCGGACCAGTCGCGTACACACTTATTACACACTACCTACATTTTCTATCAGAATCAACCACTTCAAGTTCCTGTGGGTATTCTGGCGGCGCGAACATTAAGATTGCAAATCAGCCAGTTAAGCAGGTGTTAGTTCATTGGTCTCACACATGCCCAGAAGATGAAACCTGGGAAAACTTCAAGGAATTCTGTGCCTTGTATTTTCGGTTAGACCTTGAGGACAAGGTCAGTTTTGAAGACGAGAGGAGTGATAAAGCCTTACCAATTAACATGGGCTTACAGGAGATGAATCAACAGATTAATGGTCAAACCATATTTACAGCTATTTCCACTCCAGTGTTTTCTTTCTTGGATGTTTTATGACAAGAAAATCAATCTTTGCCCGATTTTTGGTGGCCATACATCAAAGGCTCAAGGAGAACTCTGCAGTTGATCCTTTGTTTATTATAAAAGATGGGATAGCGTTCTTCAAGGGCCGCTATTTTGTTGCTCGAGATTCAACCCTAAAAACTACACTCTTGCAGGAGTTCCATAGTTCTCCTGTAGGTGAACATGCTGGAGTTCAATGTGCGTATTCGCGTCTATCTGCTAATTTTTATTGGGAGGGCATGTGCATGGCTGTCAAGGAATTAATATCTACTTGCTATTTATGACAAACCACTAAGTATTCCACTGAAAAATCTTTTGGTCTCTTGCAACCAACGGAATTGCCGATGCATGTTTGGGAGGATATTGCGTTAGATTTCATTGTTGGGCCACCACGATCTAAAGGTTTTACATCCATTCTGGTGGTTGTCGATAGACTCGCCAAATATGCCCATTTTGGTCCATTGCCTACTTCGCATTCTGCTAGTCAAGTCACCGAATTATTTATTTCAATGGTGATTTGTTCACGTAGTGTGCCTCGATCCATTATTTCAGGCAGAGACCCTATCTTTACCAGTCAGTTTTGGAAGAAAATATTCAAGCTGATAGGTACGCGCCTTCGCATGAGCTCAGCTTACCATCCCAATCCGATGGTCAGACGGAGGTGCTTAACAGGTGTTTGGACTGGAGCAATACTTAAGAGCATTCACAGCAGAGAATCCGTGAAACTTTGTGTTGGGCAGAATATCATTACAACACTAGTCATCACTCTTCCATTGGCATGACACCATTTCAGGCTGTTTGCGGGCGCCTCCCTCCTACCATTCCTTTATATCATTATATGTACGTGGAAGCACGACTTTGGTTCAGTGGAAAATGATCTAGTGAAGCGTAATGAAATTCTAAGACAGCTCCGACAGAACTTACTTTCAAGCACAAAATAGGATGAAAGGGGCTGCTGATAAACACCGACACGAGAGACACTTCAAAGTGGGTGATTTAGTTCTGGTGAAACTCGCTTCCTACAGTCAACGTACAGTGGCCCAACGGATGTATGTGAAGCTTTGTGAACGCTTTTTTGGACCTTTCCCTGTTCTGGCTAAGGTCGGACCAGTCGCGTACACACTTATTACACACTACCTACATTTTCTATCAGAATCAACCACTTCAAGTTCCTGTGGGTATTCTGGCGGCGCGAACATTAAGATTGCAAATCAGCCAGTTAAGCAGGTGTTAGTTCATTGGTCTCACACATGCCCAGAAGATGAAACCTGGGAAAACTTCAAGGAATTCTGTGCCTTGTATTTTCGGTTAGACCTTGAGGACAAGGTCAGTTTTGAAGACGAGAGGAGTGATAAAGCCTTACCAATTAACATGGGCTTACAGGAGATGAATCAACAGATTAATGAGTGAGCCAACAGAGGAATTCTTGATTTGGATCAAGTCAAAGAACAACCTACAATGGAGCCCAACCCAGATACCAATTCACATGTAGACGAGGAAAGGGAGAACAACCAACGTCTGCAGAATCAGCCACGCAACAAACCCACTTGGCTGAAGGATTATTTCACGTGAAAGAGGAGTACTATCAGCGCTTCAGTTAGTTATTTAACTTATTTTGTTGCAATTGTTTTTATTATTATTTTATAGTTAATTGAGGAGGAAGGCATATAAAAGTTGTAACAGGCGCAAGGTGATTATTCATGGAGAAATTAAATGCATTAAGTTTCCTTTGGAGTTTGCACAGACTGGAATTATCCCATTACTTATCACGTTACATCCCCAAACACTTATCCTACAAGTTCAAGATGACTATTAGTTAAAGTTGGCAAGGTCTTATCTTGATGAGAATGCAAACTTATCATAGGTGATATGACCAAACTATTCACCAAGTAATTGGATATGTCCTTACAAGAAACTGGCAATGGTGGAGTTTCTGACCAAAAGAAAAAAAATTAAATATGTTTTGTGCCATAAATGCATCAAATTACACAATCTAATCTTTCAGGGACACAATTCGGCATTTCTTTTTTACCCTCCTAATACAAGGTCGCTTTAGAGTCCCTAGCAAATTTGAGTCATAACAGCACTTAGTGACATTAAGTTTCTTCAAAGGTGTTGAGCAACGTGGCACAAAAATAAACAGAAAAAACATTACACTAACAAGCAGTCCTACTTGTCAATATATTCTGTCAATATATTATTTCCTTATTATATTGTTGTATATATTCTTACTGTAATTATGTTATATTTCTTTCTAAAATAGGAGATTAGATTATGCTAGGATCAAGGAATTTGATTGTTCTAGATGTCTATATATTGTAATTCCTTTTGTCAATAAAGAAGATAGTTTTCCCAGAAATCTCTTGATTAAATTGTCATGGTATCAAAGCCAAAACTCTGAGATCATTTCGTGTGTGCGTCTATTCCTAGCTCCGAGACTTTTTTGTTTTCTTGTACTTGCTCTCTGAATTCTTGTTGAATCATGTCTTTTGAAAAATTAGAACATTTTTTTGTTCGATTTAATGGCAAGAATTATTCGGTGTGGGCCTTCCAATTCCAAATCTTTGTTAAGGGAAAGGGGTTATGGGGTCACATTGATGGCACAAATCCTGCACCTAACAGCGAAAAAGAGAAGGATATGTAAAATGGGAGGTGAAGAATGCTCAGATTATGTCGTGGATCCTTGGGAGTATGGACCCCTCCATACTTCTCAATCTTAAGCCTTATAAGACTTCTAAGGAAATGTGGGGTTACTTGAAAACAGTTTATAACCAAAGCAACGCCGCAAGAAGGTTTCATTTGGAACTTGAGTTGGGACAATTCAGTCAAGGGAGCATGTCAATCCAGGAGTTTTATTCTTCCTTTGAGAATCTTTGGGCCGAGTACACAGATATTGTGTATGCACATGTACCTCCTGAAGGACTGATTGCTGTCCAAAAAGTACATGAGACTAGCAAACGTAACCAGTTTTTAATGAAGTTAAAGGGAGAATTTGAAGCAACCAGATCCAACTTGATGAACAGAGATCCAGTTTCTTTATTGGATATTTGTATTGGAGAGCTTCTCAGGGAAGAACAACGGCTCATGACACAGGCTGTCATGGAGCAGAAAGCTCAAAGTTCTACTCCGATACTAGTTGCATACGCTGCTCAAGGGAAGTCTAAAGGAAGCAGAAATATGACTACTGTTCAGTGCTATAGTTGCAAAGGATTTGGGCATATTGCCACTAATTGTCCCGAGAAATTCTGCAATTATTGTAAAAAACCAGGGCATATCATCAAAGATTGTCCCACTCGACCTCCAAAGAAATCTGAAACTGCCTACAATGCCTCCATTGGTTTCTCAAATGCTCCTAGTCCTGGTCAGTCTTCTCTCACTCCTGAAATGGTCCAGCAGATGATAGTTTTTGCCTTGACTGCTTTAGGCATTTCAGGTAACAAAAAGCCCACTCCTAAACCTTGGTATTTTGATTCTGGTGCTTCCAATCACATGACCAACAGTGCCTTACCTCTAACTAATGTTCAAAAATATAAAGGAGACCTTGAGATTCATACGGCTGATGGTAACACTTTACCTATAACAGCTGTTGGTGATATTTCAGAATCTTTGAATAATGTTTATGTGTCTCCTAAGTTGTCCACTAATCTTATATTGGTCGGGCAATTAGTTGACAACCATTGTATTGTTCAATTTTCAAATTCTGGTTGTCTTGTGCAGGATCAAGTGTCCGGGAGAATGATTGCGAAGGGGCCAAAAGTGTGACGACTCTTTCCTTTACTTCCTTCTTTATCTGCAGTGTCAAATTATGTTTCTTGTAATGTTGTTCAATGTGATACGGAGGTGTGGCATAGGCGTTTAGGACACCCTAATTCACATGTACTTCGTGTTTTGCTCCAATCTGGTTTACATGGGAATAAAAATTCAGGCTCTCATAATGAGATTGTTGACTGTGCATCTTGCAAACTTGGTAAAAGCAAAACGCTTCCTTTTCCATTACATAAAACTCGCACCATCAAACCTTTTGAAATTGTACACACTGATGTATGGGGTATTGCACCAGTGATCTCTCATGAACATTACAAATATTTTGTTACATTTATCGATGATTTCACTCGGTTTACATGGATATATTTACTCCGATCTAAAAGTGAGGTTTTCTCTGTGTTCAAAGTCTTTGTTGCTTTAATTGAAACGCAATTTTCTGCCAAAATCAAAGTCTTGCACTTTGATTTAGGTGGTGAATACATGTCAACTGAATTTCAAACATTTCTTCAAAGTCATGGGATCATTTCGCAACGTTCTTGTCCCTTCACGCCACAACAAAATGGTGTGGCTGAACGGAAGAATCGTCATCTTCTTGATGTTGTTCGAACTCTTCTAATTGAGTCTTGTGTTCTTTCTCGATTTTGGTGTGAAGCTTTGTCTACGGCTGTTTATTTGATCAATAGATTGTCATCTCCCAATTTGAATAATGATTCTCCCTACTTTCGCTTGTACGGGCATGCACCCGATTATTCTAATCTTCGTAGTTTTGGGTGTGTTTGCTTTGTTCATCTTCCTGCACATGAGAGACATAAACTTGCTGCCCAATCTGTCCAGTGTGCTTTCTTAGGATATGCTGGAACTCAAAAAGGGTTCCTTTGCTATGATCCTCATGGCCGGCGGATTCGTGTATCTAGGAATGTAATATTTTTTGAAAATCAGATGTTTTTTAACACATCACAGGCTTTAGAGTCTCCCTCTGTATTTGTTTTGCCTCAATTTCTTGAGTCTCCAAAAACAGTACAAAAATTTCACCTTGGTTATGTTTATCGTCGTCGCACTTCTGCTGCATCTAATCATCTTTCAGGTCCCGCTGAAGTCCCTCCCAATCTTCCTGCGACATCTGATCTTGTTCCACCCATTTCCAATGATCCAGTGCCCCTCCGCAGAAGCTCTAGACCTCACAAACCTCCTGATTGGTATGGTTTTTCCAACCCTGTTGCTATGACTACTACTTTGTCAATTATTTCTATTCCCAGTTGTTATAGACAGGCTATAGAACATGAGTGTTGGCAGCAAGCAATGGAAGCAGAGCTTAAAGCACTTGAGGACAATCATACTTGGGACATTGTTTCATGTCCTTCAAATGTTACGCCCATTGGTAGTAAGTGGATCTATACTGTGAAACAAAGCTCGATTGGTTGCTCTTGGTAACAAACAGGAATATGGTCTCAACTATGACGAAACATTTGCACCAGTTGCTAAGATGACCACTGTGAGAACCATTCTTGCTCTTGCCTCTTCTAAATCTTGGCCTTTACATCAGCTAAATGTAAAAAATGCCTTCTTGCATGGGGACCTTAAAGAAGAGATTTACATGAAACTTCCAACCGGTATGTCAATCACAGCTCCTCATTAAGTTTGAAAGCGACGACATTCTTTGTACGGGTTGAAGCAGGCCCCTCGAGCCTGGTTTGAGAAGTTTCGCAGCACTCTTCTCTACTTCTCTTTTGTTGAAGTATTCTTCTATCAGATTGAATGGGAATAGAGAAGAGATCAGATCAAATAGTGCAGATCAGATGAATTCAGTGATCAAAT
This sequence comes from Henckelia pumila, assembly GCF_033568475.1. NCBI lineage: Eukaryota > Viridiplantae > Streptophyta > Magnoliopsida > Lamiales > Gesneriaceae > Henckelia > Henckelia pumila. The sequence continues at coordinate 12,707,910 of NC_133120.1, forward strand.
GAATTCATGGTGCAGATCGAATACTGGGATCAGATCGAAGTGATGGTCAGATGAGTCTTCGAATGAGTTCATGCAGATTGATTGTTCGAGTACTGTGACTTGGTTGGAAGACAGATGAAGTTTTCGTAAAGCTGTAAGCTTGAAGGCAGATCAATGCAGATCGAAGTACAAGAGCAGATCAGACTGATGAATGAAGGCTTATCGGGTTGGATCATGTTGACTTTATAATTGGGCCATAAGTTACTGTTGACCTAAACCCCATGATGAAAGTCGGTTTAATTCTCTATATAAGCAGATGGAAGCTGGCCGTAACGAACATAACAGAAAATCAAATTTTTCAGAATATATTGAGAGAGAAGAAAATAAAGATTTTGGAGTAGAAAACTAAGCGAAGATTGTGACGAGAAGAATTCAAGGATTTAATGCTTGAATTGAGTTTGTATCTAGCTTGAGAGTTTGTCTTAGTCCATCTCTGTAATAATCTCTGTTCTTGAGCTAGGATTGTTCTGTGGGTGATTAATAAGAAGTGTTGTGTTGCTCTCCCGTGGATGTAGGCCAATTCCTTGCCGAACCACGTAAACACTTGTGTTGTTTATTGCTTTCGCGTGAGTTAGCGTTTGATCTGTGTGCGTTGGTTTTATCTGTTCTGGGATTGTGTTATTGTTTTTGTGCGTGTTGTCTGTTAACGTTCTCGGAATACCAAATTTTCCGGATTGATTCCTAACAAGTGGCGCCGTCCGTGGGAAACTAAGCAAAGATGGTGAGATCAATAAAGTTTGATATTGAGAAGTTTACGCGCAAGAACGATTTCTCGCTCTGGAGAATTAAGATGCGGGCAATCCTGATACAACAAGTATTGGTGGAAGCTCTTAAGAAGAAGGAGGAGATGTCTGATGATATCAAGAACAAGGATGAATTGCTCGAGAAAGCACATAATGCAATTATTCTCTGTCTGGGAGATAGACCTCTTCGGCAGCGGCTGTGTGGCTTAAGCTTGAGAATCTATACATGAAGAAATCTCTGGCTAACCGTCTATACATGGAACAGAGGTTGTATTTTTTTGTGATCAAGGATGCGAAGAACCTGGAAGACCAGATCGAAGAATTCACCAAGATATTGGATGACTTGGAGAATATTGAAGTAAAGCTTGAGGATGAAGATCGGGCTTTGATACTTCTGAATGCTCTTTCAAAAGCATATGAAAATTTCAGAGATGCTTTGCTCTATGGAAGAGAACAGACGATAACATTGGAAGAAGTTATGTCTGTTATTCAATCTAAGGAACTTCAGAGAAAGTCAAACACAAACACTGAATCACATGGAGAAGGTCTTACGGCGAGAGGCAGAAGTGATAAGAGGACATCCAGTGGGAAATACAGGTCAAAGTCCAGATCGAAGAGTCAAGGAAGATACCAGAACAGAAATTTGGGTAATGTAAAGTGCTATGCATGTCAAAAGGTTGGGCATATAGAAGAGATTGTCCAGAAAGGAAAGGGAAGCAACAGGAAAAACCCAAGGAAGATGGTACTCTGGCCATAGCTTCAAATGGATATGACTCTGCAGAAATATTGGTGTTGTCTAAAGGTGATCAAAACCACGAGTGGATATTGGATTCAGGATGCTCCTTTCACATGTGTCCGATAAGATCTTGGTTTGAAAAGCTGGAAGAAGCCGATCAGGGCATGGTACTGTTGGTGAATAATCAATCATGCAGAATAAAGGGCTCTGGAAATATCAGAATAAGGATGCATGATGGGATCGACAGAGTACTCACAAAGGTGAGGTATGTGCCCGAATTGAAGAGAAACTTGATATCACTGGGAACCCTTGATGCTTAGGGATACTCATTTAAATCAGGAGGAGCAGGTAGTATCTCAGTGTCAAAAGGATCTCTTGTTGTTATAAAGGCTGTCAAAAGGAACCTCCTGTATGTACTACAAGGTGACACGATTATTGGAAGTACGGCAAGTATTCAGGAACAGCAAGACAGGACCAAGCTATGGGATCTAAGGCTTGGACATGTAAGTGAGAAGATTACATGAGCTGTCTAAACAGGGTCTGTTAGGTGAAGATAAGATCGAATCACTGGAGTTGTGTGATAGCTGTGCTATTGGGAAATCAAAAAAGTATCGTTTGGTCAAGGAAGTCACACAACTGAGCAACCATTGGCTTACATTCATTCAGATCTATGGGGTCCTTCTCGGACAAAAACTCATGGTGGAGGCAGAAGATACTTCATGTCTTTGATAGATTATTACTCAAGGAGAGTATGAATATTCATCTTAAAGACTAAAGACGAAGCATATGACAAGTTCAGAGAATGGCTGCTGGCAGTTGAGAACAAGAGTGATCGAAGAGATAAACACCTGAGAACAGATAATGGGCTGGAATACTTAGCAGACAAGTTTGTGAAGTTATGTAAGAAGAAATGCATTACCAAACACAGAACAGTGGCAGGAACACCACAGCAAAATGGTCAGGCAGAGAGAATGAACAGAACTCTTCTGGAAAGGGTCAGATGTATGTTGATCAATGCTTCTCTTCCTAAGTCCTTCTTTGAAGAAATGTAGTGACCCTTACCCGGATCACCTACTAAACAGAACTTATGCATGCAATTAACTTAAATAAACAGATATCAGAATAAAACTGCGGAATCCATAAACAAATATACAATCCCAAGTAAAGGAATCTGTAATTTATCTAATAATATACAACCAAATCGAATAGCTGTATAAACCCAAACAACAGTAATAAAACCTAGACGAAGCTCCAGCTGGCCAACCACTGACTAGCCCCTCCTGGATCCACCCTCCTCGTCCAATCGCAAACCTGCCCCATGGAATAGGGTGTCCAGAAAATACAGAGTACGAGACGTGAGAATAAAACGCTCAGTACGAGAGTATGAGTATACATGCATGAAAAGTGAACTCCCTATAGACTCGAGGTCAAGGATCAGATAACAGAGACAGACCGGGCCCTGGTATGTAGCACGCTGTGCCGTCGCTTCAGGAGGTGGCTCCCATACCGAGATAACCGTGGATACGCCGGACCCAAATCGATGGAAGTCCATCCACTAATAGGATAGGGTACAACCCTACTAACAGACATCTCGAAAGAGATACAGCAAGATGCAAATGAATGCAGCATAATATCATGGCATATAAATCATGCAGTCACATAATACATGCATATTCAGTCAGGATATCTCGAACAGTACTTTCGTACCTCAAAACAGTGCAAGCTCTACCAACTCTAGGTCCACGCCTATAGTCTACTCTACACTGCCAAATGTTACTACTATCATTAAAGTGCTCTAAAAGCCTTAACTAAACTATTGCATACTCCTACATATTTATAGGAAGCAAAAGCTATACCTTCGTCCGTCGTTAGCCCTTTGATGTCGATGCCTCCAGAACTTGGGCACAACTCCGCTACGACTACCGAACGCCTCGCCGACCTCCGGACCAAGACTAAGAAGACTAGAACAGCTCCAAAAGGACTAGAATGGAAAGGAGAACTCGGAATTGGCAAATGAGAGTGAAGCCTCGGTCTTCTATTTATAGAGAACGATCGGAACTTTCGATCCTTGATCGGAACGTCCGAACCTCGATCGGAACGTCCGATCCTGCCATCGGAGCTTCCGAAGATCCTGATCTGCCACGTGTCAAAATATCACTTGTTGACTCCGGATAGGGGTGATCGGAGCTTCCGGTCCTGATCGGAGCTTCCGATCTTGCCACACGTCATGCCTGACGTAATATCGATCGGAGCTTCCGATCCTGTTCGGAGCTTCCGTGTAGTGACCCTGCATGGAATCACCTACTAACTGGCAACTAATAGCATGCATTAAACTTAATACAGCAAATTACTTAACAGAGTAAATACGTGCGGAAACATAATCCATAATTTACATATCAGCTTAGTAATGTAATCCAGGCTTAAATCTGTAGTGATACAACCATATCGAAATTCTTAAAAGTAAACATTATACAGCTAATAAATCATGCTGTATAAAAACTTTCAAAGCTCCTGCTCCCTAGTCCTGCCTTGAACTACCAGTTCCGTCCATCCTGCGACCTGCCCCATGGAATAGGGTGTCCAAGATAACAACTAGGACGTGAGCGCTACGCCCAGTACATAGACATGAGTAAACACATGTATATAATGCATGCAACATGATGACTGGTACAGGGTCATCTGAAAAATCATGCTCAGAACCGGCGCCATATGAGTGCTGCCACCGCACGGATCAACCTCTGGGTGCAACCACACTCGTCTAGTACACCAGAGTAGACAGACATAAATGCCCCCGCCGTCGCGGTACTCTCAGTGACAGACTATCGAGTATAGAGCTGAGCGGCTCTATAATCAGGTATAACAAGGTATAGGCTCAACGTGTATATGCACATGACATATGAGTATAGAAAACGGTAAATCATACATCATGCCATATAATAATGCCAAATAAATGCAACATATAAACATGTATACTCGCTGGCAATCTCAGTCAATGTGTACGTACCTCTAGGCTAGTTCAAGTATAATAGGATCCTAGGTTCCAAGCCTATATTCAAAAGTTCACCGTATCACTACATAAATTCTATAAGACTTAACTAAGCTAATAAGTACTCCCAAAACTTAAATAGATTCTCGGACCATACCTTCGTCCGTAGTTAGCCCTTTGGAGTCGCTAGTCCCGGATGACTATAACCACACCTTGGTTATTCCAGAACCTCTATTATAACCGATAGGTCCCTCAAGTGTATAACTCACACTATATAACTGAAGAAGGAAACTCGGGAATTCGTAATTGAAAATGAACTCTGAACGGCCCTATTTATAGCCAAATTTCTCGGCCAGGATCGGAAGTTCCGATTTCGGGATCGGAGCTTCCGATCCAGCTCATTGCGTGCATGTCTGCCACGCCAGGATCGGAACTTCCGATCTACGATCGGAGCTTCCGATCTGCTCTATGACCGACACTTGTCAAAACTCGCGACTGAGTCATCGATCATTTTTTACAGCTGGGGATCGGAACTTCCGTTCCAGGATCGGAGCTTCCGTTCCGATCGGAGCTTACTATCCGGGATCGGAGCTTACTATCCGGGATCGGAACTTACTATCCGGCCCAAAATGAAAAAGCCCAAATTTTACTTCTGAAGTCCAATAACACTCCGAAATTGGTTAAATACCAACCCTTAATCATGTTTAACATATTATTATCTTAAAATGGTATCTGGGTTACTACATTCTCCCCACCTTTAGATATTTCGTCCGCGAAATAACATCTAAAGACAATAAAGATAACAATATGAAACATCAAACCATGTCTTATTACAACAACGGTAATTACATCTTACATGGTAATAAAAAATACAAAGCAAACAACTCAGGATATTCTGCTCGCATACGACTCTCAGTTTCCCAAGTTGCTTCTTCAACGCCTCGGCGCTGCCACTGTACCATCACAAGTGGTATAGTCTTGTTCCGAAGAACTTTCTCCTTCCTGTCTAGGATACAGATTGGTCGTTCCACAAAAGACAGATCTGGTTCTAGCTGAATATCAGTAGATTGAATCACATGAGATTCATCAGCTATGTACTGTCGAAGCAACGACACATGAAAAACATTGTGTATACTGGAAAGAGATGGCGGTAAAGCCAAACGATAAGCAACATCTCCGATCTTCTCCAGTATCTGGAAAGGCCCAATGTAACGAGGAGACAACTTGCCTTTCACACCGAATCTCATCACCTTCCTGAAAGGTGATACTTGCAGAAAAACATATTCACCAGGCTCAAACTGAAGTGGTCTGCGGCGAATATTTGCATAACTGGCTTGTCTATCTTGAGCAACTTTGATCCTATGCTTGATCAAATCTACTTTGTCTACAATCTGCTGCACCAATTCAGGACCCTCGACTTGCCGTTCCCCGATTTCATCCCAGAATAACGGAGTACGACACCGTCGACCATACAATGCCTCGAAAGGTGCCATATCAATACTACGATGATAACTGTTATTGTAGGCAAATTCAATCAAAGGTAACTGATCCTGCCAAGATAAACCAAAGTCCATGACAGAAGAACGTAGCATATCCTCCAGCGTACGAATAGTGCGCTCTGACTGCCCATCAGTCTCCGGATGATACGCAGTGCTCAAACTCAGAGTGGTACCCAACGCCTGCTGAAAACTATCCCAAAAACGTGAAGTAAATCGCGGATCTCTATCACTGACAATACTCACTGGAATCCCATGTAATCGCACAATCTCCTGGATATATAAGCGTGCCATGCGATCATAAGAATACTCCCGGTTATAAGGAATGAAATGTGCTGATTTCGTCAAACGGTCAACAACGACCCAGATAGCATCACACTGACGTGACGTCATAGGTAAGTGGGTGACAAAATCCATAGTTACGTGCTCCCACTTCCATTCGGGAATCTCAAGATTCTGTAGTAATCCACCTGGTCGTCGATGTTCAGCCTTGACCTGTTGACAAACCAAACATCTCGAAACAAACTGATAAACACTTCGCTTCATTCCCTTCCACCAGAATCTAGTTCGCAAGTCCTTATACATTTTCATACTTCCAGGATGAACTGATAATCGACTCCTGTGAGCTTGAGATAGAATATCGTTCCTGAGCTCCGCAACATTTGGTACAACCACTCTATTGGATAGGCACAATAAACCATCTGCCGGAAAATGGAATCCAGATGTATTAACTCCATTGGCTAGACGTGCCAATCGCTGAGTCTTAACATCAGATATCTGAGCATCTCTGATCCGAGAATACAATACCGGCTCAGATAGAATAGTATACAAACGAATCCCATTCCTCCCTTTCTTGTGCTTGAGCGTAAAACTCAATGAACAGCACTCTTGAATCATATGAGATATTTCATTAGTCTGAAGTGCAGACAGTCTCACCTGCCGACTCAAGGCATCAGCAGTAAGATTAGCAGAACCTGGATGATATTTGATTTCACAATCATAATCCTTCAGGAGATCCATCCAGCGTCTCTGTCGCATATTCAACTCTGCCTGAGTGAATAAATACTTCAAACTCTTGTGATCCGTAAATATCTCAAATTTTTCGCCATAAAGATAATGTCTCCAAATCTTGAGCGCAAATACAATGGCGGCTAACTCGAGATTATGCACTGGATAATTACTCTCATGCGACTTCAACTGTCGAGAAGCATAGGCAATAACATGTCCATGCTGTGTCAAAACACATCCTAACCCCTGACCAGAGGCATCAGTATAGACAACATAACCTCCTGATCCAGAAGGTAGAGCTAGCACAGGTGCAATAGTAAGACGTCTACGCAGCTCGTGAAATGACTCCTCACAATCCGAGGACCAAATGAAGGTAACATCTTTCCGAGTAAGCTGAGTCAAAGGCCTGGCCAACTGTGAAAAATTCTCGATGAACCGACGGTAATATCCCGCTAGACCCAAGAAACTACGAATCTCAGCAACCGTCGTCGGACGAGACCAGTTCAGCACTGCCTCTATCTTACTAGGATCAACAGATATCCCTTCACTCGAAATCACATGACCGAGAAATACTACCCGATCAAGCCAGAATTCACACTTGCTCAATTTCGCATAAGCTGCTTATCTCGTAACGTCTGTAGAACAATCCTCAAATGTTGTGCATGCTCATCCTTGTCATGAGAATAAACAAGAATATCATCTATAAAGACGATGACAAATCTATCCAGACAATCTCGAAATATCTGATTCATCAGATTCATAAAGACTGCCGGTGCATTCGTCAAACCGAATGGCATCACCAAAAATTCATAATGCCCGTATCTGGTCCTGAAAGCAGTCGTAGATATATCTGAGTCTCGTACCCGCATCTGATGGTATCCAGATCTCAGATCTATCTTTGAATAAACAGAAGTACCCTGTAGTTGATCGAACAGATCATCAATCCGCGGCAAAGGATACTTATTCTTGATGGTGACACGATTCAATTGCCTGTAATCAATACATAATCGCATCGATCCATCTTTTTTCTTGACAAACAAAACAGGTGCTCCCCACGGAGAAACACTCGGACGAATATATCCCTTATCAAGAAGATCTTGCAACTGCTGTTTCAATTCCCTCATCTCTGACGGTGCCAGACGATAAGGTGCTCGGGATATAGGCGTAGTTCCTGGTACTAGATCAATACCAAATTCAACCTCTCGAACCGGAGGAAAAACAGGAATCTCATCAGGGAATACGTCAGGAAACTCGCTGACAACCGGTAGCTGATCAATACCCGTACTACTCATGGACATATCAACTGCATAGATGAGGTAGCCCTCCCCACCTGACTCCAAGACATGACATGCCTTCAGAGCCGAAACAAGTGGCATCGGAGGTCGCGCACCCTCACCATAAAAGTACCAGCTATCACCCTCAACGGAATGAAACTGTACCAAACGCTGATAACAATCCACAGTAGCGTGATACAAAGTCAGCATATCTATTCCCAAAATACAATCAAAATCCGTCATCGCTAATATCATCAAATTAGCCGATAACACATTACCCTCAAAATCCAGAAGGCAACCCATCACTAGACGCTTAGTTATTACCTCCTGCTCCAACGGAGTAGATACAACTAAATCCATATCTAATGATACGTAAGGTAATCTATGTCTCTTAACGAAGCGACTAGAAATAAAGGAATGCGATGCTCCAGTATCAATTAATACAAGTGCAGGAATACCACATAACAAGAAGTTACCTGCCAACATGCGATCGCTTCCCTCAGTAGCCTGCTCCTGAGACAGAGCAAACACCTGCCCTTGAGTCTGGGGACGAAAACCAGAAGAACTCTGTGGTGCTGGCTGCTGACGTGGAAAAGTAGAAGCCTGAGATCCAACCTGGGATCCCGATCCACTAGCAGAACCCATGCGCTGAGGACAATCTCTCCGCAGATGTCCCTGCTGACCACAAATATAACAAGCCCCAGTAGCTCTCCGACATGAAGCTGCAGGATGCTTCCCACCACAGTGGCTACAAAACTCCTCCTTCTTCTTCTTCTTCCCAAAGCGAAAAGTACCTCGTGAACCACGAGAACCAGACGAAGTAGTAGGAGTAGAAGAAGACGTAGGTACAGATGACACAACAGATTGAGCTCGAGGCTCAATAAATCCACTAGGCTGTGCTGGCATCATCAACTGTCCACGCCTGTTGCTGGTCTCCACAAGACGGCAACGGTTCACCAAAGTCTCATAAGACACCGGGTCATCACAGACGACAACCTGTGCGTAGATATCTTGGTTCAAACCTTGTAAAAAGATATTGTACTTCGATGCATCACTCTCATTAATATGAGGACTGAAAGGTAGCAGATCAAGAAATCGTTGCTGATATTGATCAATAGTCATTGATCCTTGCCTCAGAGTAAGCAACTCCATAGATCGTGCTTGGCGAACAGCCGGAGGAAAATACAATTTCTGGAACTCCCGACAGAAATCCCCCCAAGTCACCTGTCCTCTCTCAGTACGTGCCAGAGCAGCTTTGGCATCCCACCAAAAACGTGTTCTATCCTCTAGAACGAATTCTAAAACTTCCAATTTCTGATCCTCAGTACAATCGAAAGCACGAAAAGTACTCTCGAGTTTAGACATCCAACTCCTCGCCTGTTCAGGATTCTCGCCTCCCACCAAGGGTTTCGGTCCTACTTGCATGAACTTATTGATAGAGTAGCGACGTCTACCCTCATGATGACGATGTTGATCATCATGATGTCGGTGATGACGATGATGATGACCACCTCCCTGGCCAACACTACCGTGACTCTCGTCAGCCATATCCTGAAAAGAATTGCACATTAAAATCCCAAATGCGCAAAAATTACTCAAGACTAAACTAAATCCCAAGTACTAATCCCAAAATCTATGCATGCTCTGATACCAAAAATGTAGTGACCCTGCATGGAATCACCTACTAACTGGCAACTAATAGCATGCATTAAACTTAATACAGCAAATTACTTAACAGAGTAAATACGTGCGGAAACATAATCCATAATTTACATATCAGCTTAGTAATGTAATCCAGGCTTAAATCTGTAGTGATACAACCATATCGAAATTCTTAAAAGTAAACATTATACAGCTAATAAATCATGCTGTATAAAAACTTTCAAAGCTCCTGCTCCCTAGTCCTGCCTTGACCTACCAGTTTCGTCCATCCTGCGACCTGCCCCATGGAATAGGGTGTCCAAGATAACAACTAGGACGTGAGCGCTACGCCCAGTACATAGACATGAGTAAACATATGTATATAATGCATGCAACATGATGACTGGTACAGGGTCATCTGAAAAATCATGCTCAGAACCGGCGCCATATGAGTGCTGCCACCGCACGGATCAACCTCTGGGTGCAACCACACTCGTCTAGTACACCAGAGTAGACAGACATAAATGCCCCCGCCGTCGCGGTACTCTCAGTGACAGACTATCGAGTATAGAGCTGAGCGGCTCTATAATCAGGTATAACAAGGTATAGGCTCAACGTGTATATGCACATGACATATGAGTATAGAAAACGGTAAATCATACATCATGCCATATAATAATGCCAAATAAATGCAACATATAAACATGTATACTCGCTGGCAATCTCAGTCAATGTGTACGTACCTCTAGGCTAGTTCAAGTATAATAGGATCCTAGGTTCCAAGCCTATATTCAAAAGTTCACCGTATCACTACATAAATTCTATAAGACTTAACTAAGCTAATAAGTACTCCCAAAACTTAAATAGATTCTCGGACCATACCTTCGTCCGTAGTTAGCCCTTTGGAGTCGCTAGTCCCGGATGACTATAACCACACCTTGGTTATTCCAGAACCTCTATTATAACCGATAGGGCCCTCAAGTGTATAACTCACACTATATAACTGAAGAAGGAAACTCGGGAATTCATAATTGAAAATGAACTCTGAACGGCCCTATTTATAGCCAAATTTCTCGGCCAGGATCGGAACTTCCGATTTCGGGATCGGAGCTTCCGATCCAGCTCATTGCGTGCATGTCTGCCACGCCAGGATCGGAACTTCCGATCTACGATCGGAGCTTCCGATCTGCTCTATGACCGACACTTGTCAAAACTCGCGACTGAGTCATCGATCATTTTTGACAGCTGGGGATCGGAACTTCCGTTCCAGGATCGGAGCTTCCGTTCCGATCGGAGCTTACTATCCGGGATCGGAGCTTACTATCCGGGATCGGAACTTACTATCCGGCCCAAAATGAAAAAGCCCAAATTTTACTTCTGAAGTCCAATAACACTCCGAAATTGGTTAAATACCAACCCTTAATCATGTTTAACATATTATTATCTTAAAATGGTATCTGGGTTACTACATTCTGATCCTGATCGGAGCTTCCGAACTCACCTTCGGAGCTTCCGAACTCTACCCAAGTAATTATGATTAATTCCTTAATTACTGATTTTGGTTACGGGCTACTACAAGAAGCATTATCTACTGCATGCTATTTGGTCAATAGGTGTCCATCCAGTGCGATTGGTTTCAAGACACCAATGGAAAAGTGGAGTGGAACACCTGCAGACTACTCAAACTTGAGAGTATTCGGATGTCTTGCATATGCTCATCTGAAACAGGACAAGTTGGAAGCAAGGGCAGTCAGATGTATATTCATTGGGTATCCGGATGGTGTGAAGGGTTATAAAGTTTGGAACCTGGAGTCAAGAGGTCCAAAGTGCTTCAACACCAGGGATTGTGAACTTTGATGAATCCAAACTGGGATATAAAATGAATACAGATGAAAAGGACAGTCAGATCAGTGTGAATGATAAACTACCGATTGAGGTGGAGTCTTCTGTGCCAGATGAAGGGTCAGAAGAGATGCAAGATGAGAATATGACAGCGAGTGATCAAACAGAGGACTTGAGTACCTATAATCTTGCAAGGGACAGAACCAGAAGGGAGATCAGAGCTCCCAAGAGGTTTGGTGAAGCTGATCTGGCTTGGTATGCACATACAGTAGCGGAGGAGGTGGAGTATTCAGAGCCTAATACATATGATGAAGCTATGACGAGTAAACAGAAAAATAAGTGGATTGAAGCTATGAATGAAGAGATGAACTCTCTTGAGAAAAATCAAACCTGGACATTAGTAGACAAACCGAAGCATCAGAAGACATTGGAATGCAAGTGGATCTATAAACAGAAGGAAGGAAATCCTGGTACAGATCAGATTAAGTATAAAGCAAGATTGGTTGCAAAGGGTTTTGGTCAAGTTGAAGGGATAGATTTTAATGAGGTATATTCTCCAATGGTCAAACATTGTTCCATCCGGATTATGTTAGCACTGGTGAATCAGCTCGAGTTGTAGCTTGAGCAGATGGATGTGAAAACTGCATTTCTACATGGTGACCTGGAAGAAACCATCTATATGGAACAACTTAAGGGCTTCATACACCAAAAAGCACAAAACAAATTCTGCTTACTGAGAAAATCATTGTATGGGCTGAAGCAAAGTCCGAGGCAGTGGAACAGGAGGTTTGATGAGTTCATGATTGATATTGGTTTTGTGAGAAGCCAATATGACAGATTTGTCTATCTGAAGAAGGATGGAGGGCAGGTTATCTTGTATCTACTGATTTACGTTGATGATATATTGATTGCAAGTAAAAGTAGGACAGAGATATCATCCTTGAAACAACAGCTCAACTCAGAGTTTGAGATGAAAGATCTGGGAGAAGCGAAGAGAATTTTGGGCATGGACATAGTGAGAAACAGGAAAAGAATAAGGTTGTTCTGAGGTATAACATGAATCAAGCAAAGTCTGTCTTGACCCCTTTGGAACAGCATTTGAAGCTATCTGCAAATCAGTCACCTGAAAGTGAGGAAGACAAAATGAAGATGGCTGGTATTCCATATGCTAGCGGAGTGAGAAGTCTCATATATGGAATGGTGTGTAGTAGGCCTGATTTGGCATACGCAATCAGTGTAGTGTCAAGATTTATGGCTAATCCGGGAACATATCATTGGGAAGCTCTGAAATGGATTCTCCGATATCTCATAAACACAACTGGGTTGGGGTTGAAGTTTGAAAAACAGCAAGATGGGATTGATCCGATAGTTGGATATGTGGATTCAGATTTTGCTGGGAACTTAGACACGAGAAAGTCATTGACTGGTTATGTGTTCACCTTTTATGGCACAGCGATCACCTGGAAGTCAAATTTACAGTCAGTGGTTGCCCTTTTCATAGCTGTCACCGAGACCATAAAGGAAGGATTGTGGTTAAAAGGTATGATAGCGGAGTTGGGTGTAAAACAAGATCAAATTATGGTGCACTGTGACAATCAAAGTGCAATACACTTGACGAAACACCAAGTTTATCATGAACGATCGAAACACATAGATGTGAAGATGCATTTCGTCAGAGATGTAATTGAAAAAGGAGATGTGATCCTTGTGAAGATAGAATCAGAAGAAAATCCTGCAGATACTATGACGAAATTACTGCCAGCATACAAGTTCAAGAAATGTTTGGACTTAGTTAATGCGGTGATTGGAAATTAGCCAAGGAGGCTAGGATGGAGAGCATCATTCAACCTGAAAGAATCAAGGTGGAGATTGTTGAAGTATGCTTCTATCAGATTGAATGGGAATAGAAAAGAGATCAGATCAAATAGTGCAGATCAGATGAGTTCAGTGATCAGATGAATTCATGGTGCAGATCGAATACTGAGATCAGATCGAAGTGATGGTCAGATGAGTCTTCGGATGAGTTCATGCAGATCGATTGTTCGAGTAATGTGACTTGGTTGGAAGTCAGATGAAGTTTTCGTAAAGTTGTAAGCTTGAAGGCAGATCAATGAAGATCGAAGTACAAGAGCAGATCAGACTATGAATGAAGGCTTATCGGGTTGGATCATATTGACTTTATAATTAGGCCGTAAGTTACTGTTGAGTAAAGCCCAAAATGAAAGTCGGTTTAATTCTCTATATAAGCAGATGGAAGCTGGCCGCAACGAATATAACAGAAAATCAAATTTTTCAGAATATATTGAGAGAGAAATTTTGGAGTAGAAAACTAAGCGAAGATTGTGACGATAAGAATTCAAGGATTTAATGCTTTAATTGAGTCTGTATCTAGCTTGAAAGTTTGTCTTAGTCCATCTCTGTGATAATCTCTGTTCTTGAGCTAGGATTGTTCTGTGGGTGATTAATAAGAAGTGTTGTGTTGCTCTTCCGTGGACGTAGGCAAGTTCCTTGCCGAACCACGTAAACACTTGTGTTGTTTATTGCTTTCGCGTGAGTTAGCGTTTGATCTGTATGCGTTGGTTTTATCTGTTCTGGGATTGTGTTATTGTTCTTGTTTGGTTGTCTGTTAACATTCTCGGAATACCAAATTTTCCGGATTGATTCCTAACATCTTTCACACAGAGTCAATATGATACGTCTCTCTTCTTTCATCAGACAACAAACAGTATGGTATTTCTCTTGGTCTATGTCGATGATATTATCATCACTGGTAATGACAATGGGCTGATTACTAAGCTCCAAAATATGTTGCATAGTACTTTTCAAATGAAAGATCTTGGACATCTCACATATTTTCTAGGCCTAGAAGTTTCACTCTCGGGCTCATGGTTTGTTCCTAAATCAGCATAAATATATCCAAGATCTCATTGATTTAGCTGGTTTAAAGGATGCTACTGCTGTTGATACACCAATGGAGGTGAATGTTAAATATCGGAAAGACGAAGGCGAGCTTTTATCTGATCCTTTTTTATACAGGCAACTTGTTGGTAGTCTCATCTACCTAACTATTACAAGGCCTGACATCTCTTATGTTGTCCATATTGTTAGCAAATTTATGCAGTCGCATCGACATCTTCATATGGTTGCTGTTCGTCGCATTATTCAATACTTAATTCGGTCACCTACTCGTGGGTTGAGTTTTCCTACTGGATCAGCTGTTCATTTGACTGCAAACAATGATGCTGATTGGGCTGGATGCTCTGATACCAGAAAATCTACCACAGGCTGGTGCATTTTCCTTGGCGATGCCTTGATTTCTTGGAAGTGCAAGAAGCAAGATAGTGTTTCTAAATCTTCCACAGAGGCTGAATATAGAGCCATGTCTGCAGCTTGTTCTGAAATTGTGTGGTTACGTGGTCTTCTTTCCGAACTTGGATTTCCTCAAACAGCTCCTACTCCACTTCAATAATGATAATACCAGTGCTATTCAGATAGCTGCAAATCCAGTCTACCACGAACGCACCAAGCACATAGAGGTGGACTGTCATTATATCAGGGAGGCCTTCACAAACGGTGTTATCACTCTTCCTCATATCACTACCGATCTTCAGATAGATGATGTCTTTACCAAAGCTTTGGCGCGCCAACGACACAAGTTTCTCAGTGGAAAATTGATGCTGACAAATTTACCCGCATCAGGAGGGATGTCAATATATTCTGTCAATATATTATTTCCTTATTATATTGTTGTATATATTCTTACTGTAATTATGTTCTATTTCTTTCTAAAATAGGGGATTTGATTATGCTAGGATCAAGGGATTTGATTATTCTAGATGTTTATATATTGTAATTCCTTTTGTCAATAAAGAAGATAGTTTTCCCAGAAATCTCTTGTTTAAATTGTCACTACGTAGTGTTAGATTTAAAGTTTTTTAGATTTAAAATTTTTTAAAATATATAGATACTAGACTAAAATAATTACAGTGTACCTTATCCCGAGGCTGAGACTTTAGCCAGTTACCAATATAAATATCTGTCCGTCCTTGTGTCTCCTTTTTCGGTGGAACTGGATACTGTAAGATATGGAAGAGTGTGCAGAAAGTAACTTAACCAATAGTGAAACGACAGAAAAAAGAAACGTAAGGGAGAAACAAAATCCATCTAATTCCTTATGACTAAATTTTCAGGATTTCAGTGTTAACTCCTATTTCCATGGTGCAGATTATTCTAAAATGCTAAAGTGGAGAAATAATTATTTTATTCATCAAAAAATAAAAATTAATCTGGTATTCCTGTTATCAAGAGAATGCAATTACAAGCAACGACATATTCAGATAATCGACAAAAAACACGTGTTCCAAAAAACAGAGGAAAGAATGTATGATATTCAAACAAGAAAACATTTTAATACCATAAAGTACCACAAAAATGACTTCCAACAATGAGACTAGTTGATATTT
Organism: Henckelia pumila; assembly: GCF_033568475.1. Lineage (NCBI taxonomy): Eukaryota > Viridiplantae > Streptophyta > Magnoliopsida > Lamiales > Gesneriaceae > Henckelia > Henckelia pumila. The sequence goes on from NC_133120.1 coordinate 12,724,138, forward strand.
TTGCAGAATTCATCACAAAAAGATCATCGACAATGAAAACTAAATTTCCTGCGGTTTTGATGTGTTTAAGATACATTATTTCTAGACCAAGGTTATCAACATTCTCTAGATCTTGTTCTCTTGCTCTTAATCACTGAGACGCTAAAAATCCCATAAATGTAAATGTAGATGATGAGGCAAAATCACGTGGTCAAGGTGAACTGCTATTACTAGATTGGGTTTGGTTAAGAAATTGTTGAGGATAGAACTTGTTTGCCACGGAAATTTCACGTATTTATTCCACTTATGCACGGATTTTGGGATTGTAAGAAAGATACTTAACTAGATAAATGTTCTTATTCAATCCCTCGTATCAATGTTAACAATGTCAAATTGCAGTACTATATCATCAATGGAGCACAATCAGTCTCATTTCAATTGAAATTTACCACTTCAGCAGTATCTATAGCATTAATGCCCCGCTGAAACGCATAGCTAAGTTGCTCGTGAGCCTCCTTCTCTGTATTCTGCTGCCCAAATGTCATCTGCAAAATTTGAGGAGGGAAGGGGGGCAAAAGAACAATTCAGACTCAAACCTATCAGCACTATGTCATAATCAGTTCTCAACAAAGCAAAATTTCCCCAAATCCTAAACTTGACAGCAAAAGTAACAGAAATCCATCATAGTTGCATTCATGGGAATGAAACACGACTAAATTAATCAATGAGGGATTGGAATTAAGAGAACTAACTGTTCCAAGAGTTATCTCGCTGATAAAAAGGTCGGAATCGCCGAGTTTCCTGTACTGCAAAGCGTTTTCCTGTCGTTTTGCGCAGGCAATTTCTCTCATGTTATTCTTCCTCTTCTCGTTCCACTTCCGATGAATCGAAAGATTCCGGCCGCCATTGGCCCGTGGTAACGAGTGCCGCGTGAAATCACAACGGTACAGAAGGCAACTGGCGTCCCTTCCGCTGGGCAGAGAGGCGGCAACTACAGAGGAAGTCATGAAATGGGAAGGTATGGTAACTGATAACGCGTTGTTTAATATAAAACCGTGTACCGAATTGCTAGCGTCAGGTGCATTTTTGCTCGTTGCGTGTTTTGTGCTTGTGGTGTTCATTTTTTGGTTAGTTTAATGTACAGTTCGTTTTTTATTAAATAACTATAAAAAATAAAAAATATTAAATTATTGTAAAAAAATAATAAAAACAAAGAGGTTATGCTAAGGATTATTTTATGTGTAGTGACTCGTATTCAAAATTAGCGATTAATGAATATATTAATCGTGTAATCATATTTAGATTAAGTAAAACATGATTAAGAAAATCCCAAATGGGTTAACGGAGTCCAGAAATGGATTCAGGACACTCGAAAATAGCTGGGAAGGTTCCAAGGGTTCGGATGGTTCGGAAGCTCCGAACCAAGTCAGGAGGCTCCGAACTGGATCGGAGGATCCGAACTCAGGATCGGAGGCTCCGAAGTGGATCGGAAGCTCCGTCGGCGAGATCGGACGCTCCGATCGGGACCAGTGCACACGTCATCGCTTATGTCAGCAAGGTGACGTCATGGCTGACGTAATATTGGGGTGATCGGACGCTCCGAAGACAGGATCGAAGGTTCCGATCGTGTTCGGACGTTCCGAACCGGGTTCGGAGGCTCCGAACTCCGTCTATATATAGGGGGGCGAGATTTCATTTTCAAGTGCACCTTTCCCTCTCTTCTCTCTGATTCCTAAGCCTTCTAACTCAGATCTAGGGAGTTCTAGGCATCCTAGTGGGAATCCGGAAGTGGCATAGCGATCCAGGCGTAGTAGCGGAGCTGTGGCCTAGTTTTGAGGCAATTGTCATCAGCGGGCTGACGACGAACGCAGGTATAGCTATGGTCTCCTTAAATTATTTAGGAGTATGCAATAGCTTAGTTAAGGCTTTTAGAGCTTAAATAATAATGCATGGATATTTGCATTGTAGAGTTGATGATAGGCTTGGAACTTAGAGTGGGACTGCTAGGAACTGCCTGTAGTAAGGTACGCAAGTACAGACTGAGATTGCCAGCGGGTTTTGCATGCTTATATGTTGCATTTTGTATGTCATTTATTATGCAGCATGTGCATATCATATTGTGTCTGTCCATCTTGTGAGATGAGCCACGTAGGGTCGCTCAGCCCTGTCTGGACGGTTGATGTCTAGTGCTCAGTGACTGACGGGTCATGGGTAGTTAGCATCTGGGGGACACGGTCTACGTCCTGTAGGAATGAGCAGTGTACGCAGGGTTTGCTCCCCGGGTTGTACCACTCATGTCCTAGGCGCCATTACTGAGCAGTTATATACAGTTATCCCAGATATGGATACCCTATCATTTGCATGCATCATATTTGTATGTTTTACCCAGTGCTTTCGTATTGAGCTTAGAGCTCACGTCCAGTCTTTTCTGTATATTTGGACACCCCATTCGACGGGGTAGGTGTAGGTACAGGATTGAGCACCCGGAGCTGGGAGTAGCCAGTGACCAGTGAAGACAGCAGGATTAGCTGTAGGTTTTGCCTTTAGGCTATTTATTCGATTTGGTTGTATAAATCGAATTTATTTAACCGGTTGTATTCTGCCGATCTGTTTTTATTTAAATCTTCCGCAGCGATTTATTTAATGCATGTTTAATTATGCTCTTAAACTCTGATTAGGTAGTGGATCCGGGTAGGGTCACTATATTTATTGGTATCAGAGCATATGCATGCAAGAGACTTGGGATATAGTAATAAAGACTTTGGGTTATCCTTATAGGATTGATGAGACCTTGGAAGAGGTGATGATGCGGCAATTAGTTTGCCCAGTGACTATCATCATCGGTAGGATTTCTGAAGATTTGGCTTATGGGATTCCAGCAAGTGCGGACAAGAGTGATGGATCGTATCCGAGTTTTCAAGACTTCTACTCATGTGGATCCTAGCTTTGGATCGAGTACCGGATGACAGAGGCAGTGGCAGAGCATTGGATGGGACGCACTTGATGCTTGAATCTGTACAGTCCATACCATGATGACACTACTCTGAAGATTCTCCAGTCATAGTTGGAGAGATTGTCAGATAGACCTTCACCAAAGAATGCCTCGAGTGCCTAAAGCATGACAGGTTTCGAGAGTGAGGTCTTTAACCTCATGCAGAACATGGTTTTGCCGGTATGCTGATATCGATATGTTCGGTAGGCACACGGGAAACTTCATGTTCAAAAGCATGATATGAATACAAGAAGAACGCTGATGGTAGATCGTGAGCAGAAGGGGTCGACTGACATGCACTGACGCAGAGCATAGCTGGTTAGCTATCACGAGCCATTTCTCCAGAGTTCTTCGTAGGAGGACATGTAGAGAGACTTGGTCGGGAGTATGCTTGTATCGATGCGTGCGTCGATTAGAAGCTTCATGCTCAAGAAACGAAGACTAGTACGATGATTTAAATACTGTATTGATGTAGTTGTAAACAGTATTTCAGTTGTAAATGAATCATCATACTTTAGTTGTATCATTTAAAGTTCGATTGTATATTTCATTGTATTTTGAATACTGTATGTATTACGTGGGATTGTAATTGAGAAATTGTACGTAAATGGAAGCAATGATACATGTTTTATTTATCCAGCAATTCGTGAATAATTGCGAGAGATTTTGCTAGGATTGACATTGTTTTAGTTGATTAGTGTTCAACTATTGCAGCTCATGGGATTTGAGTGGGCCGACTGTGACTGTTTGAATTGTGGTTAGTCTGGGCGTTTTCCTAGGATTAACCTAGTAGTCGGTGGACTAAGTTAGTGCCAACGATGAGTGGACTCATCTAGAGGCATTAAGGGTATTGTTCGGTTTAGAACGTTGGGCTTTGTTCTAGGTTGTCTCCTTGAGAACAGTAGGCTGTTTGACCTTCGTTAGGTTGAGACTTGAGATAATGGGCTTTCATCGGGATACCAGGAACAAACAATTCTTCAATCAGGTCACGAACAGAAGTTTAATCCCTCTGATAGACTGTACTAGAAAGTCTATCAGAAGTTTCTACGATGAGATAGAACAGATATGATCTGTTAAATTAGACTGCAAATTCAGAAATTGACTGAATTTCGAACACTGTGAGGGAAGGGGGCGGCCGAATTCTAGAGAGGAGGCTCTCTAGGTTTCGAAATTTTGTGACCTGTTACTTGTAATTTCTGCACTGAAATAACTTATTTATAATGTGGGCTGCTAACAGCTTAGGGCCCATTAGTCATAAGTTCAAGCCTGACAAGCAAAGCCCGCATGTTCAGAAATTAATATAAAATTCATCGTGACTCAGATTGATAAACCAATTTCACCAATGTGCACAGAAACCATTTCTGCATCTTTTAAAGTTAAGATAAATTTTCTGAATCCAAATTCAGTGATTTTCAAAAATATCCATCACTATGTCATTTTAGGAAATCTTACTCCCTATATTCTTAAATAAGAAGTCTTACTTCTTTATTCACTAAATTTAACTCTTTAAATTCAATTATCTCAACGGGGATTAGAAATCCATTACTTGTGTGACCCTCAATGGTTCAGGGATATAGCTAGCCGTGGGCTCACAACTCCTTGTGACTCGGAACAACAATTTCCGACTTACCCAACGAATCATGGTAAGAGCGCCTAGCAACATCGCCCCATGATTCCCTAGGTATCACTGATAGTGCCTGCAAGAACCAATAGATTTTGGTTAGCGTACAGTACGGTCCCTTCATCCATATATCCCGATCGAATCAACAACCATTGGTAAATCGAGAGTCGTTCGAGATTCGATAACTATGCAATTCAGCTTGAAGATCAAATAGTGACATCACATGTGCTACTAAGAAACCATTTCTTAAAGCACATCATGTACTCTGGCCAGAGATTTGTCACACTAATATCTCCTCAGATCACATAGGATATCCACGCTCGCAAGCATGTGGTGAATCCTTGACAACAAAGCATCGACTCCTATATGTATCGTAACTGCACCCAATCCCGACACCTTTTGACCCCAATAGAGTCGGTAAACGAGTCAAAGTATAGTACTAGCATATAGAGTCTCAATGATGTTTCAAGTAGTAAGGACTAATGGTGTACAACCAAAACCGCGGACTTTATCCACTCGATAAGTGATAACCACTTGGAAAATCCGGATAGGGTAGTTCGATCATTCATCATATGAATATCCATTTGCATGCCTCGAACATCTCTATGTTCCATACCAATGAAACATGGTACTCGGTATCGCAAATGCTAGTCTCAATCTCGAGCGATCCTTATCCTTATTTGTGGACGGCTCAATTGACTAGGAACTGTTTAGAATATACAGTGAACATAAGATGTGTTTCATGACAGTGATCTCTCTATATTCACTATCTCATCTTACTTTAGTATATTCAAGGTCTTTATCAAAATAGCAATAGTATATCATTATATAATAATAAGATAAAGTGAACGCCATTTAAAGAACGTATATTATATTAAACAAAGATTGTTTACAAAAAGAGACTCTCAAAGCCCTTAGCCACAAGTTGGCTAATGGGGCATCAACTCTTTCAATCTCCCACTTGTCCTAAAGCCAACTAGTCATACTACGTAGTCCCATTGCTTCGCGATGTTTGTCAAATAATGGTCCTGGCAAGGGCTTAGTAAGTGGATCAGCGATATTGTCTGCAGAGGCCACTCTCTCGACAGTGATGTCTCCTCTTTTCACGATCTCCCGGATGATGTGGTATTTCCTCAGTACGTGTTTGGATCTTTGATGAGACCTTGGTTCCTTTGCCTGAGCAACGGCACCCGTGTTGTCACAGTACACCGGGACTGGACCAACAGCTTTAGGAATAACGCCCAACTCTTGGACGAAATTCCTCATCCAAACGGCCTCTTTAGCAGCAGCTTATGCCGCAATGTATTCTGCCTCAGTGGTAGAATCCGCTGTGGTGTCCTGCTTGGAACTCTTCCAAGAGACAGCACCGCCATTGAGCATGAACACAAATCCAGAGGTTGACTTCGAGTCATCCATGTCACTTTGGAAGCTAGAGTCGGTATAGCCTTCCAATTTCAGATCTCTTCCTCCATAAACCATGAATACATTCTTAGTTCTTCTCAAGTACTTAAGAATATCATTCACGGCTTTCCAATGCATTTGACCAGGATTGTCTTGATATCTGCTCGTGACACTTAGTGCAAATGCCACATCCAGTCTGGTAGATATCATCCCATACATGATACTCCCTATGGCTGACGCATATGGTATGTGTGTCTTTTTCTCTATCTCTTCGTCAGTCTTGGGATACATAGACTTGGATAGAGAGACTCCATGACACATAGGTAGATGTCCTCTCTTGGATTCATCCATTGAAAACCTTTTCAATATAGTGTCGATGTAGGTAGCTTGAGTAAGTCCTATCATTCTCTTAGATCTATCTCTATAGATCTGTATCCCTAGAATATAGGATGCCTTACCCAAATCCTTCATCGAGAATCTACCTGACAACCATATCTTTGTTGACTGCAACATCCCTACATCATTCTCAATGAGTAAGATGTCATCAACATAAAGTACTAAGAATGTCACAGCATCCTTAACTACTTTCTTGTACATGCACGGTTCCTCTGGGTTCTTGATGAAACCAAAGTCCTTTATTGTTTCATCAAATTTCTGGTTCCAACTTCTTGATGCCTGTTTGAGATCATAGATCGATCTCTGAAGCTTACATACCTTATGCTTACTTTCCATGGATGTGAATCCCTCGGGCTGCATCATATAGATTTCTTCCTTAATGTTTTTATTAAGAAATGCAGTCTTCACATCCATTTGCCATATCTCGTAGTCATACCAAGCTGCTATGACAATAAGGATTCTTATGGACTTGAACATTGCGACTGGTGAAAAGGTTTCATCATAGTCAACTCCTTGTCTTTGAGTATAACCTTTTGCAACCAATCGTGCCTTGTAGGTCAGTACCTTACCATCAGGCCCAAGCTTTCTCTTGTAGATCTATTTACACCCTATTGGAACTATTCCATCGGGAGGATCTACTAAAGACCAAACTTGTTTTGCATGCATTGAGTCTATTTCCGACTGCATAGCTTCAAGCCATAAGTTCGAATCAGCATCAGAAATTGCTTCCTTGAAGTTTCTCGGATCACATCCAATGTCGGGTTCACTTTGATCCCCTTTAAGAAGAAAACCATATCTAATAGGAGGCCTAGAATTCCTCTTGGATCTTCTAGTAATAGGCGTGTCTTGTGATGATTCTTGAGGTATAGGATCGTTATTTTGTATCTCGGGTTTTTCTCGAATTTCTTCGAGTTCCATCATCTTGCCTTTCTTATCCAATAAGAACTCCTTCTCCAAGAAGGTGGCATTCCTTGAAACAAACACTTTTGTTTCAGTAGGATGATAGAAATAATATCCGATTGAATTCTTCGAATACCCTACAAAATAACATAAGGTGGATCGACTATCCAACTTATCTCCCACTGTCTGCTTCATGTAAGCAGGACATCCCCAAATTCTCAAGTACGAATACTTAGGAGCTTTGCCATTCCATAACTCGTATGGTGTTTTGTCCACTGCTTTAGTGTGGACGTTGTTCAACAACAATACCGCCGTTTCAAGAGCATAGCCCCAAAACGAAGGTGGGAGCTCAGTGAAGCTCATCATAGATCAAACCATGTCCAACAAGGTTCGATTGTGACGCTCCGAAACACCATTCAGCTGAGGTGTCATAGGAGGAGTCCACTGAGAGAGAATCCCATTCTCTTTTAGATAATCCAAGAACTCGGTACTTAAGTATTCTCCACCTCGATCTGATCGAAGTGCTTTAATACTCTTACCTAGTTTGTTTTCTACTTCAGCCTTGAATTCTTTGAACTTTTCAAATGATTCAGACTTATATTTCATCAAATATAAGTACCCATACCTAGAATAATCATCAGTAAAGGTAATGAAGTAGGTGTGACCAAATTTTGTACCAATACTAAATGGTCCGCAAACATCTGTATGGATCAAATCCAATAGATTTTGACTACGCTCAGGTTTTCCTTTGAAAGGAGATTTAGTCATTTTTTCTTTCAGG